>NC_056443.1:17772499-17947499 GCF_018296145.1 Oncorhynchus tshawytscha
CTGTTGTCTTTTTCATCCCTAGAATCAATGCTTGGTTCGAGTGTGTAAATCTGTGTGTATTTCAGTAGATAGATATCAGATAGGAAGGAGGAAATGCACATTTTGGGAGGAAGGAGAGATAATTGGGATATATCCCATGTTCAGTCTTGAAGGAAACTCAACGACCTCAATATATACAATACAGTATACACAGTACACAGAGTATACCAAACATTTGGAACACCTTCCCTTCCCCTGTTGACCTCAGAACAGCCTCAATTCGTCGGGGCCCATGTTAACTCCAATGCTTCCCACAGATGTGTCAAGTTGGCTGGATGTCCTTTGGTAAGTGGGCTTAAAAATCCTTCCTTAACCTGTCTCCTCCCCTTCAACTCCACGGATTGAATTGGATTTAACAAGTGACATCAATAAGGGATCATAGCTTTCACCTGGTCAGTCTGTCATTGAAAGGGCAAGTGTTCTTAATGTTTTGTATACTCAGTGTATAATACTGTACGTGGTAGGACATAGGAGAACCACGTTGAGAGAATCCCTTGGTACCCACGTAACCATTTCAAGATATTGACATTAGAATGAGACCACACACAGCAAATAATACAGGCCTTAGTGACTGTGTGTGTGTGTGTGCATGTGTCAGGGATGGGCATTTGACATTAATATCGTGAAAAAAACATGATATCCAGTTAAAATATTAAAGAAATCTTGACTCTTGACCAATCTGTAGTTTTGGCTAAAAGCAACGGTGATATATTTTAAATGTCATGGTATTTTAAATGTCATGGAGTATCCTTGTAGGTAACAATGTCAACAATTTCACAAGGATCATCTAATTTCATTTATAAACAACGCTTTTTCATTGTCAAAATAGACACTGACTCCAAGTAATCGAATGACAACGTCCGTTCGGATATTAGATGAACCGTGTCCCTCCCTAGTGTGTGTGTGTGCGCGTGTGTGTGAGTGTGGTCACTGGTCAGGCTACAGTACACTCATGATGTCTAGTCAGTAGACTGGACACCCTATACTCTTCTCAAATGTAGGATGAGCTAAGTGAGGACTGACTTAAGGGGGGGGGGTGAAGGAGTGAGAGAGTGTGTGTGTGTTTGATTTATGTGTGTGTAAGACTGTGTGTGTGTGTGTGTGTGTATGTGTGTTTGAGAATGCATCTGTGTCTGGGTAGATACTAGGGAGCGCCAAAGAAAGACTACAAGATACAGGTTGGCTAGTCTGGGGGCTGCTTCCCAAATTGCATCCTATTCCCTATTTTTGCGCTAGTTGTACCTGCACCTTCATAGCTTGTTCTCCATCTATTTTTTAAAATAGGGAGCCCATTTTTTTCAGCACTTTTATTTCCATGACTGATCAAAACTCATTTTCTCGTGGCTCTCTCTTTTCTCTGCAGCAGACAAATGTTGAGCAATATGTTGGGAACATCGAATCGCAATAAAGACCCAGTATCGAATCGCAATACATATAGAGTCGTGAGACTTGCAATAATTATCGTATCAACACCTAAGTATCATGATAATATCGTATCGTGAGGTCCCTGGCAATTCCCAGCCCTTCTATTTAGTACACTGTTTCATCAAAACTCAATAGGGCTCTGGTGAAAAGTAGGGGAATAGGGTGCTATTTGGGATACAACCTGGGTGTCTCAATTGAGTTATTAATATCTGAAAGGACAGCTGAGGGGCGGAAGTGGGGGAGGGAGGGGTGAGGAGGAGGAGGAGGGGGGAGTGAAGAGGGAGAGGGGAATGAGAGGGGTGTCCGTTCTAGAATTAGCTCCTGGAATCTGTGTATGAAGTTCACAGGGGGATATGTTTCAGTGTGGGGGTTTACACCGCCGTCATATATACGTTATGCGTACGCGCTCTCCTCTCTCAGGCGTCGGTCTATCTCTTTCTCTCCTTTCGTCTCTCCGTCACTCCCTTTCTCTCGCCATCTCTCTCCCTCTCGTTCTCTGCCTGAGCCTCAGTGTGAACTCTGGCTTGGTTGCTGTGGAAACGCTGGGCCCACACCACCTACTGCATCCTCTCTGTCCATCTCTTTACCTCCTCCTCTCTCTCTTCCTCCCTTTTTCTGTTTCTCGCCCTCCTCTGTCGTGGCCTCTTTCTCTTTTCACTCCACTGTCTCTTCGCCTCCGCCCTCTCTCTCTTTCTCTCTTCACTCACCATGTCCATCTCTCGCTCTCGCTCTCGTCTCTGATTCTCTCGTCATCTCCCACTAGCACTCTCTCTTCCTTACTCTCTTCTCATTTTTCTCGCCGTCCATCGCTCATTCTGCTAATGCAAACTCCCTGTTCGACCTATTAATCCTCTCTCCATTCTCTACCCACACTTCTGTCTCTCCATCTTTCTCTTACCTTCCTCTGTCTCATCCTTTATCTCGATCCATCTCTTTCTGCTCCATTATGTGTTCTTAGAGCTTTTCCTGTATGTCTTCCTTCATGCGATCTTAATTCAACCCCCCCCACACACACACACACACACACACACTGCACGAGAGATCAAGTGCCACTAGCAGCAATGGCACTGGTGACATCACTGTACAGTCATCGGTCTAGTAGTTCCACTGTCTTGCTTTTGAGAGACCGTGGATGGATTCATATTTGCCTACTAGTATACTATACTGTAAAGTACAAGTTAGGCAATAGAGCTACTGTATAAGCCTTATAGCGAGAGACAGTGGCCTAGTACTTCTGTACAGTAATGATCTAGGATCATTTCAGCTTTGTTCATTTGTAATGAATGACCATGCTGATGTTGATCTATATCAAGGATGGGGAACTTTGACGGGGGCCAAAAAAATCTGAACTCCACATGATGGGCCGCAATTGCTCGCGGGTCTGCACACTCACACACACACACATATTCAAACGCACGCACGCACACACGCAGTCATCTTTGCCTTTAGTGAGGAACACGCCCCAATCTGTCACTCTGGGTGACATGGAAGATAAGCGGCACAGGAATCGCTGGAATTTTCCATTTCGTGATTGGCACGGCTAATGTTTCACCCACCAGACTCTTTACACACGCACACACACAAATACACACCGGTATTGGAGGTAGGCAACCATGCATTATACTGTACAAAGAGTCTATTGGCTATCCAATATAGGCCTATTTCGTTGAAGATAAAACTGGTTACAGGATCAGATGGATCAGAGTAGAGAGAGTAGAGTAGATTAGAATAAAATAGAATCTGAATATGAGCTTGCCTACTCATCACAACAAATACTAGACTACTAGACATGGGCAGGCAGGGTCCTGGGCGGCACCCAATCAGGAAAATACCATTAGGCCAAACCAGTACAGTGGTTGCTGCAGCAAATGACACAGTGGGCTTATCTAGATCGTATCAACATGTAGTAGAATGATTGAAGATATATTTGGGTCTGTGGGGGCCTGGGGAACAGAACCAGTGTGATGTTCTACAAATAAGCATGCTTCCCAAAACCAACTAACAACAACTGTTGACCCTGGGGGCTATAAAATAGTTCTGTTTTAGCCCAATGGATGATGTCATCTTTTGATGACATCATTCCCAATATGAAACTGGTGGCCAATAAGCGATTCAACAATGTAAAGACTATTCAAGTTTAGTTCAAATTTTACGCCCAGTAAAGTTGAATGGTCTATACCGCAGTCAACCCCGCCAACTAACATTGTGATATTTTAAGTGTTCACGTGAGTCTGTGATGTTTTCTGGGGTGCGTCTTTTAGCGATTCTAGGGGCAATAAATGGACAGTTGTTGCGCGCGGCCCCCTCGCGCTTTTAATCAAAAGTATAGATACAGTGGGGCAAAAAGGTATTTAGTCAGCCACCAATTGTGCAAGTTCTCCCACTTAAAAAGATGAGAAAGGCCTGTAATTTTCATCATAGATACACTTCAACTATGACAAACAAAATGAGAAAAGAAATCCAGAAAATCACATGGTAGGATTTTTAATGAATTTATTTGCAAATTATGGTGGAAAAAAAGTATTTGGTCACCTACAAACAAGCAAGATTTCTGGCTCTCACAGACCTGTAACTTCTTCTTTAAGAGGCTCCTCTGTCCTCCACTCGTTACCTGTATTAATGGCACCTGTTTGAACTTGTTATCAGTATAAAAGACACCTGTCCACAACCTCAAACAGTCACACTCCAAACTCCACTATGGCCAAGACCAAAGAGCTATCAAAGGACACCAGAAACAAAATTGTAGACCTGCACCAGTCTGGGAAGATTGAATCTGCAATAGGTAAGCAGCTTGGTTTGAAGAAATCAACTGTGGTAGCAATTATTAGGAAATGGAAGACATACAAGACCACTGATAATCTCCCTCGATCTGGGGCTCCACGCAAGATCTCACCCCGTGGGGTCAAAATGATCACAAGAACGGTGAGCAAAAATCCCAGAACCACACGGGAGGACCTAGTGAATGACATGCTGAGAGCTGGGACAAAGCCTACCATCAGTAACACACTACGCCGCCAGGGACTCAAATCCTGCAGTGCCAGACGTGTCCCCCTGCTTAAGCCAGTACATGTCCAGGCCCGTCTGAAGTTTGCTAGAGAGCATTTGGATGATCCAGAAGAAGATTGGGAGAATGTCATATGGTCAGATGAAACCAAAATATAATTTTTTGGTAAAAACTCAACTTGTCATGTTTGGAGGACAAAGAATGCTGAGTTGCATCCAAAGAACACCATACCTACTGTGAAGCATGGGGGTGGAAACATCATGCTTTGGGGCTGTTTTTCTGCAAAGGGACCAGGACGACTGATCTGTGTAAAGGAAAGAATGAATGGGGCCATGTATCGTGAGATTTTGAGTGAAAACCTCCATCAGCAAGGGCATTGAAGATGAAACGTGGCTGGGTCTTTCAGCATGACAATGATCCCAAACACACCGCCCGGGCAACGAAGGAGTGACTTCGTAAGAAGCATTTCAAGGTCCTGGAGTGGCCTAGCCAGTCTCCAGATCTCAACCCCATAGAAAATCTTTGGAGGGAGTTGAAAGTCCGTGTTGCCCAGCAACAGCCCCAAAATATCACTGCTCTAGAGGAGATCTGCATGGAGGAATGGGCCAAAATACCAGCAACATTGTGTGAAAGCCTTGTGAAGAGTTACAGAAAACGTTTGACCTCTGTCATTGCCAAGAACGGGTATATAACAAAGTATTGAGATAAACTTTTGTTATTGTTATATATCAAATACTTATTTTCCACCATAATTTGCAAATAAATTCATTAAAAATTCTACAATGTGATTTTCTGTATTTCTTTTTCTCATTTTGTCTGTCATAGTTGAAGTGTACCTTTTATGAAAATTACAGGCCTCTCTCATCTTTTTAAGTGGGAGAACTTGACCAACTGGTGGCTGACTAAATACTTTTTGCCCCACTGTATATCTATCAATCAATCTAGGCCTATCTATCAATCTGTCTGTCTTTCTCTATGGAGTAGCCTATGGGCATTTCCATCTAAAAGGACCCATGAGCACCAACATGTGAAGTTCATAGGAGCATAACAAGATGGGTGTCAAATGAAACATACGAGTCTATATTTTGGGCATAGATACATTTTCCAACTTTTTCCATCTTAAAAATGCGGCATAAGTAAAGGCTTTGATTTCTGGATAAACAGATGGAAAAGGGGTCTTAAGAAACATCTACTAGAAAAAGTCTTCAAATGTATCAGAAATACATCAAAACAATCATGTTCAATGTAAAGACCCCTGCCAACTAATATCAACACACATTTAGTTTTGGAGAAATTGTTTACCTTCTGTAAGTCTAAGAAATATTGGCTTGTAATTCTGTTACCAAAAACCCACGTATCTTTATGTGGAGGGAGGATAATGAAAGTTTAGAGGAGAAACACGTAATGGTACACCTAACAATTAATTATAATGATTTTACTTATATAAATTTTGTTCATAAATTATTAAGTGATTAAAACTTGTAATTATGTTACAAAATTGGTAACGGAATTACGTAAAAATCAGTAACGGAATTACTGCAGCTGAATTTGGCTACAATGGGAAATTTTAATAGTCACAAACCACAGTTGGGTCACCAGCTACTGTCCTCCGTTCCACTGGCATACTGTTATGTTCAGCACATAACTGTTTTCTTTCTGTTTCTGTCGTCTGGTAGATAAACCAAGAGTGTTAAAAAGTCTGAGTCTGGACAACCCCTCCCTCTCTCTCTCTGCCTTTCTCTCTCATTCTCCAGTGAAGGTCACCTCTCCCAGCTCTTACTGACACCTACCCATTAGCTCCCTCTCTTTCCATTTACTGTAACCAGCCCCCTCACCCACTGAGCACCGACCGACACCGGACATTCATGGACGTTGAAAAGTAGTTGAAATTCGGTCAGTTCACCCTGGCCTTGATGTTAACGTCCACAGACAAACCGGACTGGACCAAATCTGAACCTATCATAGACGTACAGAACCGGTCAAAATTTTGGACACACTTACAGTGCTTTGAAAAAGTATTAATCTCCTGGTGTTTTTCCTATTTTGTTGCATTACAACCTGTAATTGAAATGGATTTTTATTTGGATTTCATGTAACGGACATACACAACATAATCCAAATTGGTGAAGTGAAATAAAAAAAATAACGTTTAAAAAAATTAGAAACATTTTTAAATGGAAAAGTGGTGCGTGCATATGTATTCACCCCCTTTGCTATGAAGCCCCTAAATAAGATCTGGTGTATCCAATTACCTTCAGAAGTCACATCATTAATTAAATTAAGACCACCTGTGTGCAATCTAAGTGTAACATGATCTCAGTATATATACACCTGTTCTGAAAGGCAAAAGAGTCTGCAACACCACCAAGCAAGCGGCACTATGAAGACCAAGGAGCTCTCCAAACAGGTCAGGGACAAAGTTGTTGTTGAGAAGTACAGATCAGGGTTGGGTTACAAAAAAAGATCAGAAACTTTGAACATCCCACGGAGCACCATTAAATCCATTATTAAAAAATGTCAAGAATATGACACCACAACAAACCTGCCAAGAGAGGGCTGCACACCAAAACACACAGACCAGGCAAGGAGGGCATTAATCAGAGAGGCAACAAAGAGGCTACAAAACTCCACAGTGGAGATTGGAGTATATGACCATTGGACCACTTTAAGCCGTCCACTCCACAGAACTGGGCTTTATGGAAGAGTGGACAGAAAAAGCCATTACTTAAAGAAAAAAATAAGCAAACACGTTTGGTGTTTGCCAAAAGGCCTGTGGGAGACTCCCCAAACATATGGAAGAAGGTACTCTGGTCAGATGAGACTAAAATTTAGCTTTTTGGACATCAAGGAAAATGCTATGTCTGGCGCAAAAACAACACCTCTCATCACCCTGAGAACACCATCCTCACAGTGAAGCATGGTGGTGGCAGGGACGTTTTTCATCGGCAGGGACTGGGAAACTGGTCAGAATTGAAGGGATGATGGGCAACACTCGAGTGGTTTAAGGGGAAACATTTAAATGTCTTGGAATGACCTAGTCAAAGCCCAGACCTCAATCCAATTGAGAATCTGTGGTATGACTTAAAGATTGCTGTACACCAAATCAAATCAAATGTTATTGGTCACATACACATGGTTAGCAGATGTTAATGTAGTGAAATGCTTGTTCTTCTAGTTCCGACTGTGCAGTAATATCTAACAAGTAATCTAACATTTTCACAATAGCTACCTTATACACACAAGTGTAAAGTAATGAATAAGAATATGTACATATAAATACATGGATGAGCGATGGCCGTGCGGCATAGGCAAGATTCAGTAGATGGTATAGAGTACAGTATATACATATGAGAAGTCATTTAGGGTATGTAAACATTATATAAAGTGGCATTGTTTAAAGTGACTAGTGATAGATTCATTGCATCCAATTTTTTATTATTAAAGTGGCTAGAGATTTGAGTCAGTATGTTGATAGCAGCCACTCAATGTTAGTGATGGCTGTTTAACAGTCTGATGGCCTTGAGATAGAAGCTGTTTTTCAGTCTCTCGGTCCCAGCTTTGATGCACCTGTACTGACCTCGCCTTCTGGATGAGAGCGGGTTGAACAGGCAGTGGCTGTTCACCAGGGGAACCCATCTAACTTGAAGGAGCTGGAGCAGTTTTGCCTTGAAGAATGGGCAAAAATCCCCATGGCTAGATGTGCCAAGCTTGTAGAGACATACACCAAGAGACTTGCAGCTGTAATTGCTGCAAAAATAAAGCTCTAAAAAGTATTAACTTTGGGGGGTGAATAGTTATGCACGCTCAAGTTTTCATTTTTTTGTCTTACTTCTTGTTTGTTTCAAAATAAAAAATATTTTGCATCTTCAAAGTGGTAGGCATGTTGTGTAAATCAAATGATACAAACTAAAAAAAAAATCAATTTGAATTCCAGGTTGTAAGGCAACAAAATAGGAAAAATGCCAAGGGGGGTGAATACTTTCGCAAGCCACTATACTAATTCATGGGTTTTTCTTTACTTTACTATGTTCTACATTGTAGAAAAATTGTGAAGGCATCAAAACTATGAAATAACACATATGGAATCATGTAGTAACCAGAAAGGTGTTAAGCAAATCAAAATATATTTTATATTTTATATTCTTCAAAGTAGCCACCATTTGCCTTGATGACAGCTTTGCACACTCTTGGCATTCTCTCAACCAGCTTCATGAGGCATTTTCTCAACCAATTTCATGAGGTAGTCACTTGGAATGCATTTCAATTAACAGGTGTGCCTTGTTAAAAATGAATATGTGGAATTCCTTTCCGTCATAATGCGTATCAGCCAATCAGTTGTGTTGTGACAAGGTAGGGGTGGTATACAGAAGATATCCCTATTTGGTAAAAGACCAAATCCATATTATGGCATCTCAAATAAGCAAAGAGAAACAACAGTCCATCATTACTTAAGACATGAAGGTCAGTCAATCCGAAAAAATTTGAAAGTTTCTTCAAGTGCAGTCACAAAAACCATCAAGCGCTGATGAAACTGGCTCTCATCAGGACCACCACAGGAAAAGAAGACCCAGAGTTGCCTCTGCTGCAGAGGAGAAGTTCATTAGAGTTAACTGCACCTCAGACGGCAGCCCAAATAAATGCTTCACAGAGTTCAAGTAACAGACACATCTCAACATCAACTGTTCAGAGGAGACTGCGTGAATCAGGCCTTCATGGTTGAATTGCTGCAAATAAACCACTACTAAAGGACACCAATAAGAAGAAGAGACTTGCTTGAGCCAAGAAACACGAGCAATGGACATTAGACCTGTGGAAATCTGTCCTTTGGTCTGATGAGTTCAAATTTGAGATTTTTGTTTCCAACCAACGTATCTTTGTGAGGCGCAGAGCAGATGAATGGATGACCTCTGCATGTGTGGTTCCCACCGTGAAGCATGGAGGAGGAGGTGTGATGGTGCTTTGCTGGTGATACTGTCAGTGATTTATTTAGAATTCAAGGCACACTTAACCAGCATGGCTACCACAGCATTCTGCAGCGATACGCCATCCCATCTGGTTTGTGCTTAGTGGGACTATCATTTGTTTTTCAACAGGAGAATGACCCATAATACACCTCCAGGCTGTGTAAGGGCTATTTGACCAAGAAGGAGAGTGATGGTGCTGCATCAGATGCCCTGGTCTTCACAATCACCCGACCTCAACTCAATTGAGATCGTTTGGGTTGAGTTGGACCGCAGAGTGAAGGAAAAGCAGCCAACAAGTACTTAGCATATGTGCGAACTCCTTCAAGACTGTTGAAAACGCATTCCTCATGAAGCTGGTTGAGAGAATGCCAAGAGTGTGCAAAGCTGTCATCAAGGCAAAGGTTGGCTACTTTGAATCTCAAATATAAAATAGATTTTGATTTGTTAAACACTTTGTTTGGTTACAACATTATACCATGTGTTATTTCATTGTTTTGATGTCTTAACTATTATTATACAACGTAGAAAATATTAAAAAGAAAGAAAAATCCTTGAATGAGTAGGTGTGTCCAAACTTTTGACGGGTGCTGTATGTTTCACAAGTTTGGATATCACAGTACAGTACAGTGAGAAGAGCTCAGTCAAGAACAGTACAAGACAATACAGTGGTACAGTACAGTAGAATAAAGTAGAGTAAAGAAAATGTGGCATAGTACAGTAGAGTACAGTATATTGTCTTGTACTCTACTATACTGCAATCCTCTACTATACTCTACTCTTCTACTGCACTGTACTGAACTCTACCCTACCCTACTCTGCTGTGCTGTATTGTACTGCACTGCATTGTATTGCACCATGTCCAAACTTGTGAAACATGACTATGCATTTCTGTATAGTACAGATCCGGGACCCATGATGTAATCCATTTCCATAATTCTGTCACCGGGTGTAAAGCCACTTCACTTACTGTAGTTCAGTAACCAAATTAGATTTTTTCAAACTCAAGGTGCCATGTCATAGCTGACACCCCATTCTTTCGGCAGACATCTTTAAATTGGGGCGGCAGGTAGCCTAGTGGTTAGAGCGTTGGGCCAGTAACCCGAAAGGTTGCTAGATCAAATCCCTGAGCTGACAAGGTAACAATCTGCCCCTGAACAAGGCAGTTGACCCACTAGACTGTCATTCTAATTAAGAATTTGTTCCTAACTGACTTGCCTAGTTAAATAAAATAATAATAAAAAACATCTTTGAATCTTAATTCGGAGCAGATATTTAACAGAGTTTTTGGAAAATGTAGTCGCATAGGATCCTGAGGGAGATTTTACCGTAATTCCGTTACCAAAGTTTGCATCTGCACAGTTCTTCCTAAATTTGTTTGTGCAAATGTTTCAGTGGAAATGTTTCAAAGTAGTACTGGTGCATAGAGTTGTATGGATTGTTCTACTTTTATATCATTCTTTTTTGTTTGGCATACATTTTAAAGTGAAACATCTGAGTCAAAGCCTAATTCCATTATCGTGGAATTGCCCTATACATTATCTAGTAATAAGGCTATAACATGATTCCCGGCACATAGGTGGACTAGATGTATAGTCTAGTCTGAAGATGATATGGCATTATGGCAGGAAACCATGCCATCTTATTTTGACAGCAGTGCCACAGACAGTCGTTATGCAACATCAAGGAGAGATCTCTCTCTCGCACGTACGCACGCACGCACACGCACGCACGCACGCACGCACACACACACACACACACACACACACACAGGATGGCTCTGGTAACGGTTATCAAGCTAACCCAAACAGCCAGCTGAAGTAAACAGACCTCAGACATTTGTGACATGGCCAGTTCAGGAAATCTCTCACTCGCTATCTGTGTGTGTTGATCTGTCCAACATGGCACAGGATCACAGCAATTAGGCTACTAGGTCTAGGCTATGAAATTGGCTGCCATAGTCGTGTAATAATGCAAGTACAATAATAATAATAATAATAACAATAATAATACATTATTATTAACATTAATAATAGACCTATAATAAACACTGATTAGGCCTACAAATGCCATGTTAAATTTTATTTGGACCATAATAATAACGCTAGCTCATAATTTGTTGCGTTTCCAATGCAGCGTCGATGTTCGTGTAAACACTACGTCGTCCACTGTACTGTCTATGAAATCTATTAAAAACACGATATACGAGACATCGGCTACCTTCTGCGGTCCCCAACCAAACAGATGTGCGCGAGGCGAGGAACACCAACAAACACACATGCGTCTCGCTCAGTGGTCTCGCCATGGAAGGCGCGTCACACACGCAACAGCATCAGCACAGTAGTCTGTACCCCACCACCTCCACCACAGATATACGCACCGTCAACCACTATACCTCACCATGTCCAATTGCATGGTCATGATGCCTGGGTGAATTGAATTCATATCCCGATTCGAATGTTCCAAGTCCATTCCACTCACTGACGGGACTGACAGAGGCACGGGACTAGATCGAGACATTTCGAGCTAAATTTCTATAAAAGGACAGACACAGCAGCCTGCTGATGCACGCACGGACGGAGCTCGAGAGGAGCGGAGCGCGTGGCTGGGTTCATGCTGTGCGTTTACCCTTACCCAGCTAGTTAGTGGTGGGTCCTCCAGTGGTCAAAACCAAATCAACCCTGCTTCAGCTGCTGCTTCGCTGAATCCCCCGGAAGGCAACGTTCCCTCCTCGCCCTGTCACCGTCTTTAGAGGACGTTAAACCCCGTGTCGCCGGCACCGTTCATGGGGTGAGGAGGGTTTCTAGCTGGGGAGCGAAGACGCGCGGTTTAAATTACGGTCTTCGCTGCCTCGATGTCAGACACAGATGTCTTCTGTTTATTGTGCCCCTCTCTCTCGGTATTGAGTGGAGGTAGTGTCAGAGCCGTACTATGCTGTTATGACGACAGGGGGAGACTGCCACTGATAAAGCTCTTCCACGAATGGGGAAAAAAAGGAAAAGGGGTAGGCTACTCAAAGAAACTCTCGCGAGAAGAAACGCAGCTATCCCATACGCATCTATTCTTCATGGATCAACAAGGGTTTGCTTGCCAATACACTTGCCAGTACACTGACCACACTTGGTATGTAGGCTGATATGATGTTCTGATATTTGTATTTCTCTTTCAAAATCGAATTGCTTTATTGACATGACATACTATTAGTAATAATAAGACGGCAGTAGGCCTGATAACTGACGATGATGAAACAGCCTATAGGGAGGAGGTCAGATCAAGGTCAATGCCTCTTCCCCCTCCGAAGGCTGAAAAGATTTGGCACGTGCCCTCAGATGCTCAACAAGTTCTACAGCTGCACCATTGTGCGCATCTTGACTGGCTGCATCACCGCTTGGCGTGGCAACTGCTTGGCATCCGACTGGAAAGCCCTACAGAGGATAGTGCGTATAGCCCAGTACATCACTGGGGCCGAGCTGCTTGCCATTCAGGACCTCTACACCAGGCGGTGTCAGAGGAATGCCCTAAAAGTGGCCACCCAAGTCGTAGACTGTTCTTTCTGCCACCGCAAGGCAGGCGGTACCTTTGCACCAACTTTGGAAACAACAGGGCCCTGAACAGCTTCTACCACCAAGCCATAAGACTGCTAAATAGTTAGCAAAATAACTACCCGGACGATCTGCACGGACCCTTTTCGCACTGTTTTGACTTCATCACAAACTCTGCTGCTACTGTTTATGATCTGTTACTTTATTCCTAGTTATATGTACATAGCTACCTCAATTACTATCGCACCCCTGCACATTACTTGGCACTGGTACCGTTACACATTGTGTATTTAGTATTACGTGTTTTACTTTTCTATTATTTCTCTATTTTCTTTCTCTCAGTATTGTTGGGAAGGGCCCGAGTCAGCGTTTCACTGTTAGTCTACACCTGTTGTTTACGAAGCATGTGACGAATAAAATCAGATTTGATTGAAATGTTGTCAAAGTATCAATGGTACTGTAGGCCTACAACTGCATCGAGTCATACTATACAGTACCAGTCAAAAGTTTGGACAAACCTACTCATTCAAGGGTTTTTCTTTATTTGGACTGTTTTCTACAATGTAGAATAGTATTGAAGACATCAAAACGATATGGAATCATGTAGTAGTGACCAGGAGTGGTGTGATGCTGATTTCGTGTGTGTCAACAGCGCAAAAGGAGAAAGCTCTTTGGCTCGACAAGATTTCGACATGTGAGGTGGGAAGCTATGACTTTCAGAGTAGGGCACCAGTTAAAAGTGTCATCTCTGGTGTCTCGTTGGACATAAAGACTGTGTGGGTTTAGGGAGAACATTCCAGGAGTGGTCGACGCACGTCGATTGAATCGAATGAAAGACGGAAGGAATCTTTTTTTTTTTTACTGTCGTTCGGTGAAGTGGTTCTCCCAACTTATGTAAAACTTGGGTACGTGAGATATGCGGTGAGATCGTATGTACAGAAACCATGGCATTGTTACAAGTGTAAAAAGTCTGGACACGTGGCAAGTGTTTGTCGAAGGAATAAATATGTAGTAGTTGAAGAGTCAGATGAAGAATGTTGTTGTAATTGTGATGGGAACCACGTTCCCAAGTTCCCGGAGTGGTCTGTATGGATGAAGGAGGTCGCAGTAGCTAGGATCAGGGCCATCCAGCAGGTCTCCTATGTGGAGACAGTGAGAATAGCTGAAGGAGTGAGTAGAGAGGAGATGGTAGTGGATGTCCCACAGTCTGCAGTGAATGACATGCAGGAGAAGTATCCTGACATACGAATAGTGAAGAAGGTGGCGTTTGTAGTGCAAGTGATCAATTCCACTAGTCAAACTAATCAAAAAAATAAAAGAAGCTAGACATCATTGCAAAGGAAGCAAATACATTTCTGGATCTCCAGAACTCTACAGCTGAAATGTTACAGGGAGTACTGAATGAAGAGGTCCCCTCCCTCCCAGGTTCCTGGTTCCTGAGCCTGTACTATCTGAATATCTGTACTATCTGAATAGGGGGGGGGGTATTTTTTTACTACCTCGCGCAGTGGCGGCAATACACCTTATGAGTGTAGTCTGCCAATAAACCTCAGAGAAGAAGAACTCTGGGGTGGCTCCTAGAGGAGGAAGACTGCCACCAATGCTATCACTGGGACCACGGCACACCCAGCCAAGGGTGACCTACAGCCAGAGGAGGGCCAAGCAAGTGTTGTCCAATACATTTGTTCAGGATGGCTCCTTGCTCATGCATGTTTTCCTCTCTGCCCTCTGTGGCCTGCACTAGACTGTTACTGATTGTTACTGTCAGTAAGAATAGGAGTAGTATCTCTCACAATCTCTTCCCGCACTCACGCTCTGTCCCTCTGTGTGCACGCAATGAATTTCCTCCTTTCCTCCAGTCAATCTTGAGAAATATTGAGACTGGACAAGAGAGGGAGGGGCACACCGATGATGAGAAAAGGGTGTGTGAGAGAGATGGACTACTCAATACTGCTGAGTTCAGGGAGGGCAGAGAAGTGTTTGCTAATTAAGGAGAGTGCCTAGACTCGTCTGGTCAGGCTCTCTCTCTCGCTCTCTCTCTCTCTCTCTCTCTCTCTCTCTCTCTCTCTCTCTCTCTCACACTCACACACACACACACACACACACACACACACACACACACACACACACACACACACACACACACACACACACACACACACACACACACACACACACACACACACACATTCTCGACTGCCCAGCCTCTCATTTCTTCTGAGGGCACGTCGTGAAACACGTCGCTAAAATACTTTGACATTCTTGTCCTTCAGAGACACACACACATGCACACACACCCTTGCACGGGCTCAGACACACACACACACACACACACACACACACACACACACACACACACACACACACACACACACACACACACACACACACACACACACACACACACACACATGCACAAACACACATCTCACACCAACTGGCAAGATACATATTATAAACATGACAAGAGAGGGCTATAACTGGTCCTCAATACATTTCCTTTTAGCCAAATCACCAACTTAAAAGGCTACATTTTAATATCAGTATTTTATTTGACTGACTCTGCGCTCTCTCTTATTTCACACTGCTTTGCTCTGCCCTTACTGTACAGTATTGTATGACATCATCAGTATGGGACAGAGACTGCACCAAGGCTGCGTCTTCAATGGTACCCTATCCCGCATAGGGCTCTGGTCAAAAGCAGTGCACTAAAAGGGAGTAGGGTGCCATTTGGGAGGTAACCTATAAATGCCAGCGGAGGCACCAGTGGAGATAATTTATAACCGGTCTGATCAATTGTGTAATAAAACATTACTGTCTGTTTGTCTGTTTAATGGACGAGAGGGGAAATGAAACCCTGCCTTTCCTCTCATACTGCAGATATGCTACTGCTACTAGGGCCAGGAGTTATACCTGACAACATTTGGACCTTACCAGGAAAAACTCCTTTGGACAAAGGCTTTAAACTTGTTGTATTTGGCGCATGTGACAAATAATAATAATAATATATATATATATATATTATATATTATTATATATATTATATATATATATTAACATTTGGTAATCCATATTCCAGAACTTTGTAATCTGGAAGGATCTGTGGAACATTGAAGGTTTGATGTGGCTGCTGGCAATGATAGAGACGTAGAGGTTGTGCAGAAGGTACACCCCCCTGTTCACAAAAATGGATCGAGGTATTCGGTTACTGTTCGGTTAAACGTTAGAAGGGCAAAACGAGTGACCTAAGCGACTTTGAGCGTGGTGTGATCGTCGGTGCCAGGCGCGCTGCATCCAGTATCCCAGAAACGGCTGCCCTCCTGGGCTTTTCACACACAACAGTGTCTAGGGTTTACCGAGAATGGTGCGACAAACAAAAAACATCCAGTCAGCGGCAGTTCTTTGGGCGAAAAACAGCTTGTTGATGAGAGAAGTCGAAGGAGAAAGGCAAGAACCGTGCAAGGTAACAGGCTGGCAACAAAAAGGCAAATAATGGTGCAGTACAACAGTGGTGTGTAGAAGGGCATCTTGGAATGCGCAACTCGTTGATCCTTGTCACGGACAATTGAAGGTTGGAAAAACGTCACCTGGTCCAACGAATCCCAGGTTCCTGTTGCGTCATGTTGATGGCAAGGTCAGGAGTTGACGTAAACAGCATGAGCCCATCCTGCCCGTTACAGGCTGGTGGCGGTGGTGTACTGGTGTGGGGAATGCTTTCCTGGCACACGTTAGGTCCCTCGATACCAATTGAACAATGAACATTTCCGACACCTTGTAGAATCCGTACCCCAGAGAATTCAGGCTGTTCTGGAGGCAAAGGGGCCTGGCCCGGTACTAGATGGGTGTACTTATTAAACTGGCCGGTGTGTATGTCTATGAGCGTAAGAGGTAGAGCAAAAGGGAAGCCGTGCAAGGTGAACGACCGTGAATGCTTCCTGGGTTTTTCTAATGCACTTGTCATTGATTATCTGTCTCCTTGGAGGCTGAAATATACAGCCTCTCCCACAGCCCAGCTATTAATTCAGCCTAACTCAATCCCAACTGTTACCCATTACACAAACACAGGCAGAGAGGAGGAGACATTCAGGTTGGAGAGGAATAGGCAACAGAGATGGAGTCTGTACAGATAAAGAAAGGGGGAGAGGCAGAAGGGAAGGGAGGAGAGAGAGAGAGAAGAGATTCAGGTTGGTGAGAAGTATACGCAATGCACTAGAGGTGGAGAGGGCAGGGATAAAAGTAGGTAGGGAAAAGTGCGGGAAAGAGGGAAGGGGAAAAGAGAGCAGTGAAAAGAGGGAGGGAGAGGTTGGAGAGGAGTAGGAAACAGAAATGGAGAAAATTAGGGTAGAGAAAGGGAAAGAGGGGAAAAAGTGAGAGAAATTATAAGATGAGTGTTCATGGTCATGCATGTGTGTGTCCTCACATGCTTATATGTGTGCGTGCGTGCGTGTGTGAGAGAGAGAGAGTGTGTGATTTTGGAAATGACCATTCTCCATCCCACTCTCCAGCCTTCTGACTTTGTACTGCTGACCTAGGCGGGCTATTTTGTATCCCACTGAAGGACACACTGACTATGTCACACAGTTTTTAGTATTCAGCTCCACAGAACACACAACAGGAGGTCCTGTTACACTACACTATCTCTAATGTCAGTGTCATTGTGACGAGCTGCATTGCCTGACTACACACAGTAACAGTGCAACTGAGACAAGAAACTAAAATAATGAAAATGGACCTTAGAAACCGCCAACAAAACTCCATACATACTCTCTCATACAAGACTCCACGTAAGATCTCTGTCTCTGTAACCCCGCAGGCTACATACAGTAACAACACAAACGAGCCAAGGTAAATCAACAATAAAACGGATCGTCAAATAATCATTTTCTACGATTAGTAGAGCTGGAGATGGAACCACCTCGGCCACCGCTCACTTTAAACACCATCAAAAAGTTTACTAAAAAAAAAACATAACACCCGAAGCCAATTTCACCCATGTATGGAATCAGTAGGTTAGGTTCTATAGCACCACATGAACCCATAAGGAGGCCCTATTACTGCTCTCTCTCTATCCCAGGGAGAGAAATACCCTGGTTAGAAGGAGGAAGGGAAGGCATCCTTTGGATAAAGAGACCCTATTTCTGCCCTCTGTGTCCCAGGCAGAGAACTACTCTGGCTGAACGTTAAGTGGTTCTGTTCTAATACGCGAGCTTCGTCATGGCCCCATCAGCACCATGGGATCCATATAACTACAGCCCTTAGGTAGCTCTTAGAGTGGTGGCCTGGAGCGAGAGAGTGAGGGATGGGGGGAGAGAGGAGGGAAAGAGACAGAAAGAGCTCCTTTAGGCTGAAGAGGGAAAGAGAGAAAAAGGCCGGGGGAGAAAGAGCTTTACCAGAGGCAGGGAGAGAGGTGGAGGAAGGGATGGAAGGATGGAGGGTGGGAAGGAGAGGAGGGGGAGAGAGAGAAAGAGCTTTACCAGGGGCAGGGAGAGAGGTGGAGGAAGGGATGGAAGGATGGAGGGTGGGAAGGAGACTAGGGGGAGAGAGAGAAAGAGCTTTCTCAGGCTAATCTATAATGGGGCGGTTAAAAGCATCAGTGTGCTGATTCAGAGCTATTATCTAATTGCTGCTGCATTGCTGATTGGCTGAACACATCAATCTCTCTCGCTGGCTCCTGCTGGCTGGCTCACCCATCTCCCGATGTTGCACTCCTCTCTCTCTCTCTCTCTCTCTCTCTCTCTCTTTCTCTCTCTCTCTCTCTATCTCTCTAAAAGATGTGGGAGTTTATCAAAATTGGATTTGTTTTTTAATTATTTCTGAGTCTGCGTAATCTGAGGAACATATGAGTCTTCATGGCCACCCTGCTCTCCCTCCCCTTCTCACTGCTATAGCACCACTTGTCCTCTTGTCTCCTCTTTGTTCATTCTTGACAAAACTACTGGAAATGAAGAATGATGATGTTGCCTTGTTATGGGGGACCTGGGAATCTTATGACATAAAATCACTATAAACTCCATAGTCAGAAGGAGGAGAGATAGGTAGGTAAATAAACAGCACCCGGTGTCACAAGAAGGCCAAGAAGATCATTAAGGAACTCAGCCATCTGAGCCACGGCCTGTTCACCCCACTACCATCTAGAAGGCGGAGACAGTACAGGTGCATCAAAACTGGGACCTGAGAGACTGAAAAACAGCTTCTATCTCCAGGCCATCAGACTGTTAAACAGTCACCACTAGCCGGCCTCCGCCCAGTACCCTGCCCTGAACTTTAGTCATTGTTACTATCCGGCCAACTCAACCCTGCACCTTAGACTGTTGCCCTACATATGTAGTCATGGAACACTGGTCACTTTAATAATGTTTGCATACTGTTTTACCCACTTCATATGTGTATATTCTGTATTCAAGGCGCATCCTATATAACTACTGCTGTACATACAGTGGCAAAATAAAGTAAGTGAACCCTTTGGAATTACCTGGATTTCTGCATAAATTGGTCATAACATTTGTTCTGATTTTCATCTAAGTCACAACAATAGACAAACAGTCTGCTTAAACTAATAACACACAAACAATTATACATTTTCATGTCTTTATTGAACACACCGTATAAACATTCACAGTGCAGGTTGGAAAAAGTATGTGAACCCTTGGATTTAATAACTTGTTGACCCTCCTTTGCGGATCAGACCTGCACAAAGGTCAGGTGGAATTTTGGACCATTCCTCTTTACAAAACTGTTTCAGTTCAGCAATATTGTTGGGATGTCTTGTTGTGCACTTGAGTGAGGACCCAAAAGCGGTTTAACAAAAACAGAGTCCTTTAATGTAAAAACACAGGGAAGACATAGATCCTCTTCAGATGTAGAAAATGGCAAAATAGACAACCCTCAGAGAGGGCGACAAATGAAACAGAAAGTCCTTCTGATATTTACAAAAGAGTCCCCTTCTTAGCAGCAGAGGAGAATAGCTGGGTTGCGGCGACAGACTGCTGGTCTCTCTGGGTAGGCGCGGGTCGTAGCGGACAGAGGTACCTGATCACACGTAGCATCAGAAGAACAGGCAGATTCTGACAGGATGGGACAAGGGTGAAGCAAACAAGACGATAGTTTGGTTCTGGCATGAGAAACTCAAACGAGAATCTGACAAAGAAAGAAGCAGGAACAGAGAGAGAAATAGAGACCTAATCAGAGGGAAAAAGGGAACAGGTGGGAAAAGGGTGAACGAGGTAGTTAGAGAAGATGAGGAACAGCTGGGGGAAGGAGAGGAAGAGAAGGTAACCTAATACGACCAGCAGAGGGAAACGGAGTGAAGAGAAAGAACAGGAACAAGACATAATATGACAATACATGACATGTCTGGTGTGAACCGCTCTCTTGAGGTCATGCCACAGCATTTCAATCGGGTTGAGGTCAGGACTCTGATTGAGCCACTCCAGAAGGTGTATTTTCTTCTGTTGAAGCCATTCTGTTGTTGATTTATTTCTGTGTTTTGGGTCGTTGTCCTGTTGCATCACCCAACTTCTGTTGAGCTTCAATTGGAGGACAGATAGCCTTACATTCTCCTGCAAAATGTCTTGATGAACTTGGAAATTCATTTTTCGGTCGGTGATAGCAAGCTGTCCAGGCCCTGAGGCGGCAAAGCAGTCCCAAACCATGACGCTTCCTTCATCATACTTCACAGTTGGGATGAGGTTTTGATGTTGGTGTGCTGTGCCTTTTTATCTTCACACATAGTGTTGCGTGTTCCTTCCAAACAACTCAACTTTAGTTTAATCTCTCCACAGAATATTTAGCCAGTAGCGCTGTGGAACATCCAGGTGCTCTTTTGCTAACTTCAGACGTGCAGCAATGTTTTTTTTGGGACAGCAGTGGCTTCTTCCGTGGTGTCCTCCCATGAACACCATTCTTGTTTAGTGTTTTTCGTATCGTAGACTTCTCAACAGAGGTGTTAGCATGTTCCAGAGATTTCCGTAAGTCTTTAGCTGACACTCTAGGATTCTTTTAAACCTCATTGAGCATTCTTGCGGCGTGCTCTTGCAGTCATCTTTGCAGGATGGCCACTCCTAGGGAGAGTAGCAACAGTGCTGAACTTTCTCCATTTATAGACAATTTGTCTTTCCGTGGACAGATGAACATCAAGGCTTTTAGAGATACTTTAGTAACCCTTTCCAGCTTTATGCAAGTCAACAATTCTTAATCTTAGGTCTTCTGAGATTGCCAGGCAATCAAACAAGCTAAGCGTCAGTATAGAGACAAAGTAGAATCGCAATTCAACGGCTCAGACACAAGAGGTATGTGGCAGGGTCTACTACAGTCAATCACGGATTACAAAAAGAAAACTAGCCCAGTCACGGACCAGGATGCCTTTCTCCCAGGCAGACTAAATAACTTTTTTGCCCGCTTTGAGGACAATACAGTGCCACTGACACGGCCCGCAACCAAAACATGCGGACTCTCCTTCACTGCAGCCGAGGTGAGTAAAACATTTAAACGTGTTAACCCTCGCAAGGCTGCAGGCCCAGACGGCATCCCCAGCCGCGCCCTCAGAGCATGCGCAGACCAGCTGGCTGGTGTGTTTACGGACATATTCAATCAATCCCTATCCCAGTCTGCTGTTCCCTCATGCTTCAAGAGGGCCACCATTGTTCCTGTTCCCAAGAAAGCTAAGGTAACTGAGCTAAACGACTACCGCCCCGTAGCACTCACTTCCGTCATCATGAAGTGCTGGTCAAGGACTAGTCAAGGACCATATCACCTCCACCCTACCTGACACAAACTGAATTGGTCCACCCACACAGACAGCATCGTGAAGAAGGCGCAGCAGCGCCTCTTCAACCTCAGGAGGCTGAAGAAATTTGGCTTGTCACCAAAAGTACTCACAAACTTCTACAGATGCACAATCGAGAGCATCCTGTCGGGCTGTATCACCGCCTGGTACGGCAACTGCTCCGCCCACAACTGTAAGGCTCTCCAGAGGGTAGTGAGGTCTGCACAACGCAAACTACCTGCCCTCCAGGACACCTACACCACCCGATGTCACAGGAAGGCCATAAAGATCATCAAGGACAACAACCACCCGAGCCACTGCCTGTTCACCCCGCTATTGTCCAGAAGGCGAGGTCAGTACAGGTGCATCAAAGCTGGGACCGAGTGACTGAAAAACAGCTTCTATCTCAAGGCCATCAGACTGTTAAACAGCCACCACTAACATTGAGTGGCTGCTGCCAACACACTGACTCAACTCCAGCCACTTTAATAATGGGAATTGATGGGAATTGATGTCAAATATATCACTAGCCACTTTAAACAATGCTACTTAATATAATGTTTACATACCCTACATTATTTATCTCATATGTATACGTATATACTGTACTCTATATCATCTACTGCATCTTTATGTAATACATGTATCACTAGCCACTTTAAACTATGCCACTTTGTTTACATACTCATCTCATATGTTATACTGTACTCGATACCATCTACTGCATCTAGCCTATGCCGCTCTGTACCATCACTCATTCATATATCTTTATGTACATATTCTTTATCCCTTTACACTTATGTGTATAAGGTAGTAGTTTTGGAATTGTTAGCTAGATTACTCGTTGGTTATTACTGCATTGTCGGAACTAGAAGCACAAGCATTTCGCTACACTCGCATTAACATCTGCTAACCATGTGTATGTGACAAATAAAATTTGATTTGATTTGATCTCTTTTGTTCAAGGCATCACATCGGGCAACGCTTCCTGTGAATAGCAAACTCAAATGTGTGATTGTTTTTCATAGGGCAAGGCAGCTCTCACCAACATCTCCAATCTCATCTCATTAATTGGACTCCAGGTTAGCTGACTCCTGGCTCCCATTAGCTTTTGGAGAAGTCATTAGCCTAGGGGTTCACATACTTTTTCCAACCTGCACTGTGAACGTTTTAATGAGGTATTCAATATAGACAAGAAAAAGACAATAAGTTGTGTGTTATTAGTTTAATCACACCGTGTTTGTCCATTGTTGTGACTTAGATGAAGATCAGATAAAATGTTAAGACCAATCTATGCAGAAGTTCAGGTAATTCCAAAGGGTTCACATACTTGTTTATTGTCACTGTACCTCTTCTATTCCTTTACTGCCCGTAATGTCTATACACACCATCATATACATATATATTTATATTCCAGACTCTGATATAGCTACATAGATTTCACTTAACGTCTCTGCCTTTGAATTCGGGCAGACATTTTTTAGCATCATTCCACCTTTCTCTTAACACTCCAAGCTTTCATATTGGTATCTTCTATTGTAGTTCAGCAGCCATGCGTGCAGTGAACATCTGTGGATGGCTATAGGGCCCGGAGTGGAATCTACTGTACTGTATGTTGCACTCTGTGGTTTAATACTGTAATATTAACAGCTTTACACTGCCACCCTATGGCCAATAGTTGATGTTGCACCCAGCAGCCTACATCCAGAGGTAAGGTCAGGAGGTTTTTTCCAATCATGTCACGTGACCTATCCTCTCTCTCATCCCTCTCTTCCTCCTTCTAATATCATTCCCCACCTCCTCCTTCTCCATCCGATATCATTCCATCCCTCCACCCTTCCATCCACCCTCCCTCCATCACATATTGCTCCTAGCCAACAGACAAATCCTGTCTGTCACCAGCAGTTGTTACAGTGTTTAGGGCCATGAAATAATGTGTGGATGAAGGACAGGCAGGTTGAACAAAGAGGAAACAAGGCATACAAATCCATAGATGTATAATTCTTGTGCAATTCACATCTATAGGCCACATTGAGTTTTTTCTTTCATAATTTTTATCTAGTGTTAGAGCATAAGCCTAAGCTTATAAATCCAGGCTGCATCACATCCGGCCGGTGATTGGGAGTCCCATAGGGCGGCGCACAACTGGCCCAGTGTCGTCTGGGTTTTGCCGGGGTAGGCCGTCATTGTAAATAAGAATTTGTTCTTAACTGACTTGCCTAGTTAAATAAAGATTAAATACATATTTATATTTTTTGAAATTATAAAGCCTAACTGTACGCACCCCAATCTCCAAATGCTTTTGGGAACTCGGACAGAAAAAAGTTCATGTTGATCCACTGAGTCAAAAAGGTTTTATTCCTTAAGAGAAAAGCTGTGAAATGCAGATTGGAAATAAAGAGAAGGGAGGGTCAGAGCAGTAGCCTAATGTTTGGGAAAGACGTGTGATTATTGTGAGGCGCAATACATATTCGACAGTCACAACACGGGACGTCAAGGGGGTGTACTGTCAGAGTTCATTGGAGTAGTAACTGAAATCTGGACACTGACTTGTAGGTCTATAACCTCTCACAAAGCCTAATATAATATGAACCCCTACAGAATTAAGCAGTTCTTGCTGTAAAATGATACACCAAATCAAATGTCAATTCTGACCAGGGAACAGGAGTGGAGAAAACATGATTTATTTCTTTCAGCATCTTGAGAGAATAAATGTGCAGTTAGTAAAGGTGCTATCTTTATCAGCTGATAGAATTTCAACCACAAAATATGCATCCAAGCCGAACTGAAATCTTATCGAAAAATCTTTCAACTCTTTTTTTTTTTTTTTAAGTTATTGAATTTTCTCTCCGGTCCCTAAACATCTTTGCTGCGGGAAAGAAGCAGAAAGGAAAGAAAACTTTACCTACAGTATGTCAACTGGACGGAAGTGTTCATTCTATACATGTATGAGATATATTCTAGGGCAACAAGTAATGAAAGAAGAGTAGCTGCGTGTATATATACTGAACAAAAATATAAATGCAACATGCAACAGTTTCAAAGATTTTACTGAGTTACAGTTCATATAAGAAAATCAGTCAATTTAATGAAATTAATTAGGCCCTAATCTATAGATTTCACAACTGGGAATACAGATACCTTTAAAAAAAATGGGTCTCACAATGCGCCTCAGGATCTAGTTTTGTGTATTCAAATTAACAATCAATAAAATGCAATTGTGTCCGTAGCTTGTGCCTACCCATACCATAACCCCACCGGCACTCTGTTCACAATGTTGACATCAGCAAACCGCTCGCCCACACGACGCCACTTCTGCAATTGTGAGACCAGTTGGGCATACTGCCAAATTCTCTAAAATAACGTTGGCCAACAGCTCTGGTGGACATTCCTGTAGTCAGCATGGCGATTGCACACTCTCTCAATTTGAGACATCTGTTGCATTGTCTTGAGTGACAAAACATTTTAGAGTGGCCTTTTATTGTCTCCAGCACAAAGTGCACCTGTGTAATGATCATGCTGTATAATCAGCTTATTGATATGTCACACCTGTCAGGTGGATGGATTATTTTAGCAAAGTAGAAATGCTCAGGGATGTACAGGGATGTAAACACATTTGTGCACAAAATCTGAGAGAAATAAGCTTTTTGTGCACATGGATCATTTCTGGGATCTTTTATTTCAACTCATGAAACATGGTACCAACACTTTACATTGCGTTTATATTTTTGTTCAGTGTAATTATAGACAAGTTGACCAACAAATAGCCTACCAAAATGTCGGAAATTATATGCAGAAACATAGGCCTATCTACATGAGGCTTTAAAAAAAACATGGGCCTTAGATTTTCACTTTATGGGTTATTAGCAATTGCGATCTAGAAGAAAAAGAAACGCACACCTATTTAGGCGAGGTGCTGGCTAGCGGAGTAGAAAACTACATAAACGTTTATACATAAACGAGTCATCCCGCAGTGTTTGTGATTATACCCTGATGAAGACAGCTTGGCTGTCGAAACGTTGGTAATTAAATGTTGCATCTGAGCTCCTAGAGTGTGCGGCTCTCTTTTATTTTCAACTTATTAGCAATTGCAGGCAGGTGCGGGTGAACAAACAGCTGACCCGCGCATCACTAGTGACCACACACCACACCTCAATCGGCTAAGGCCCTGAAGAGCAGCCGATTAGTAGCATCCGGTGTGTTTGAGCAGGGTTAGAACGACACCAGCTTTGACCCCCTGTATTCTGATGCCTGTATGATGTTATCAGCTGGGGACAGCTGCTGTTATTCTGGCTGTGGTTCAAACTCAAAGTAAACAGCCCTCGGCCCTCAGCCCTATGCCCTTGGGGGAATCCCCGCGGCCATATTTGTCATCGGTCCAAATGATTAGCCAAGCAAGGGAAGTTTGCAACCCCCTCAGCCCTCGTTTTTAATTTTGTTTGCCAGTGTACAATTATGTTCACCTCGGGGACTGAAACGCCCCATAATAAAATTTGCAATGTTTGTTCATCCGCTAAGAAAAGTCCACCAAAACTTAAAACCTCAACATCAATATGAAATCAACATACCAGTGTAAGTAAAAAAATAATGTAAATAAGTTAGAAATTGTGCTACTAATGCATAAACATGTCTCATAAAAGTAATTTTGTTTTTGTTTGGTTAGCTTTTGGAAATGGTAGAAATAAAACATTTTCCTTCTTCAGAAGTAGCTAGTTAGCAAGCAGTAGGCGTATATTGATAATTATATAGTTAATATAAGTAGACATGCAATTATAATTGACTGTAGCGCATTTAAAGCACTGTGCGGGATGAAAGAGTGACAAATTTCCGGGCAAGGGCGGTACATTTAACTTATGTCAGAGTTATACTTAAACTAAATCTTTGAGTGCTTTACGATAAGGATGGCTAGTCATGGCTGGTCGACGATTCACGCTCAGATAATTTGTTGAGAGCCCCGAGACAAAAGTACAAAGGTATTTTATAGCCAAGATACACCCCTTTCAACCTACATGACGAACAACAGATATATAGAATGGGTCACAAGGTTAAGATCTGTATGAAAGATACCTATTGTCACGTCTGCTCCCGCTCTTCCCTCTCCCTGGCGCCTGAGGGCGCCAGGTTGCCCTGCATCACGCACTCCTGCCATCCATTACGCACACCTGCCTTCCCTTGTTACGCACATCAGCGATATTGGACTCACCTGGACTCACTGTTTATTTCCTCCCCTATATTTGTCAGTTCCCCAGCTCTGTTCCCTGCTGCTGCATTAATTGTTTTTGTCTGTGTTATTAGTTTGCTGACACTGTTCCTGTCTCGTGCCATGTCTGTACTTTATTAAATGTTTTACTCCCAGTACCTGCTTCGACTCTCCAGTGTCCTCCATGTGACACCTATAATACATAGCAGACAGTATCTGCTGTGTCAACAGTTTTCATTGTGTAGAGACCAGTGTCTGGCCCTCCGACTCCAAACTAGAACCATGTCGGCCCGGTACAGTATAGAACAGAAACATTAATTCATGCTCTGGAATGCTCTTTAGGTTTTATCACCCAAAAGACATCGTAGATCTCCTGTCAGTGTTATTTCCCAGAGGCCCATCCTCAGTAGAATCCCCACACAATAGTTAACAGAATACTCTATTCTGTTGAATAAAACAACCATTTGATGCAATAAAAGTATTATAACATAATCTTGCGATTTTTCCACCATACTTTCAAACCCCAGCTGATGGTGCTTCCGTTTGTGTGTGTGTTTCTGATGGTGCTTCCAGGTGCACACTAAAATATTAACGAAAGGTAGGTGGCATCAGAGTTGGCCTCATTTATAATTCAGGACACACACATAGTGGAGGCCCCTCAGAGGAGGAAGGGGAGGACCATCCTACTCAGCGAATTTCATAAAAATGTAAATAGTGAAATATTAAAGTTTATTTCTAGATACAACTATAGAAAACATATTAACATCACCAAATAACTGATTAAAACACACTGTTTTGCAATGAAGGTCTACAGTAGCCTCAACAGCTATTTTCAAAAACATAGGAGGCTTATTGTTCTCACCCCTTTCCATAGACTTACACGGTAATTATGACTACTTCTGGAGGACGTCCACCAACCTATCAGAGCTCTTGCAGAATGAACTGACATGTTGTCCATCCAATCACAGGATCAGAGAATTAATCTAGTACTGAAAGCACAAGGTACAGCTAGCTAGCACTGCAGTGCACAAAGTGTGGTGAGTAGTTGACTCAAAGAGAGAGAAAGACAATAGTTGCACAGTTTAAAACAAATATTTTTTTCTGAAATTAAGGAGAAGCAGCAGAGATATATTTTGTAGTATTTTATTTATTTTTGTATACCTTTCACGCTAACTAATGCAGCTAATTTAGCCTACTCGACAAACTGACTCAGAGAGGACTGCTATTTATGTTAGCTAGCTGGCCAAGGCTATCCAACACTGCAACTCAAATCGAGCTAAACATTTGTTTTTATTAAAACAGGTTTTTAGACATGTTTGCAAATGTATAAAACATTTCGAACAGAAATACCCTATTTACATTAGTATTCAGACCCTTTGCTATGAGACCCGAAATTGAGCTCAGGTACATCCTGTTTCCATTGATCATCCTTGAGATGATTCTACAACTTCATTGAAGGCCACCTGTGGTAAATTCAATTGATTGGACATGATTTGGAAAGGCACACACCCGTCGCTATAAGTTCCCACAGTTGACAGTGCATGTCAGAGCAACAACCAAGCCATGAGGTCGAAGGAATGTCAGTAGAGCTCTGAGACAGGATTGTGTCGAGGTTACCAAAAAATGTCTGCAGCATTGAAGGTCCCCAAGAACACAGTGGCCTCCATTCTTAAATGGAAGAAATTTGGAACCATGTGGTGATGGGAGAACCCTCCAGAAGGACAACCATCTCTGCAGCACCCCACCAATCAGGCCTTTATGATAGAGTGGTCAGACGGAAGCCACTCATCAGTAAAAGGCACATGACATTCCCCTTGGAGTTTGCCAAAAGGCACTTAAAAACTCTCAGACCATAAGAAACAAGTTTCTCTGGTCTGATGAAACCAAGATTGAACTCTTTGGCCTGAATGCCAAGTTTCACGTCTGGAGGAAACCTGGCACCATCCCTACAGTGAAGCATGGTGGTGCCAGCATCATGCTGTGGGGATGTTTTTCAGCAGCAGGGACTGGGAGACTAGTCAGGATCGAGGCAAAGATGACCGGCGCAAAGTACAGAGAGATCCTTGATGACAACCTGCTCCAGAACGCTCAGGACATCATACTGGAGCGAAGGTTCACCTTCAAACAGGACAATGACCCTGAGCACACAGCCAAAACAACGCAGGAGTGGCTTTGGGACAAGTCTCTGAATGTGCTTGAGTGGCCCAGCCAGAGCCTGGACTTGAACCAAATCGAACATCTCTGGAGAGACCCAAGAAGACTCGAGGCTGTAATCGCTGCCAAAAGTTCAACAAAGTACTGAGTAAAGGGTCTGAATATTTATTTAAATGTGATATTTCCGTTTTTTATTTGAAATAAAATTGCAACAAATTCTAAAAACCTGTTTTTGCTTCGTAATTATGGGGTATTGTGTGTAGATTAATGAGGGGGAAAAATAAATATTGAATCTATTTTAGAATAAGGCTGTAACCTAACAAAATGTGGAAAAAGTCAAGGGGTCTGAATACTTTCCGAAGGCACTGTAGATGAGAGAAGGAATTATACAACAAGCACAGTGATGATGGTGTATGTGTTTTCTATGAAAGTGAGGGGGATCAGGGGTGAATTCATCCTGCCGATTCTGTTGCAAAGCGTTTCTTGAACAGAAGCAATCGGAACCAAACGGGGATGGACTTACCTGAATTTGTCCAATAAAAACTCTAGTTTTTGTACTAATGATTACACCCCAGATCAGCTAGATGCAGTCAAACGTGTGCAAGGCGGTACACACTGGGCAAAAACTGGTTGAATCAACATTGTTTCCACCAAAACATCTACGTGGGAAACTCATTAGATTTGACTTTTAACCTGCCGATTTTGTAGATATCCAACTGGTAGTTACAGTCTCGTCCCATTGCTGCAACTCCCATGCTTGCTTAACCCGGAAGCCAGCCGCACCAATGTGTCGGAGGAAGCTGGCGACCGACTGCCACAAGGAATCACTAGAGCGTGATGGGACAAGGACATCCCAGCCGGCCAAACTCTCCCCTAAGCTGGACGACACTGGGACAATTGTGCGCTGCCTCATGGGTTCCCCGGTAGCGGATGGCTGCAACACAGCATCTAACCCAGATCTGTGGTGACGCGGCAACATTAGCTATTCTTTTGCCTCAATCACACTGGACCTGAATCAGAAGATGAAACCATAGGCCAAACAATTGGAGATTGTTATTCTGACGTTTTCTCAGTGCAATTTGAGTTATATTAGTCAATCTGACAATGTAAAGTTATTGATCTGTCAGTTTCCCAAGCTAATTCCCTACTTTTCACAGACACAGCAGTAAACAGCTCTAACGTTACAGGTTTCACTGTCATGGTGCATAGTAGAGGTCTGCACACGACCGATTTCTTCATCCTGCTCCTGGTCACACCCGCTGGCTTTCTGTCTGACTCCCACCCGCTACAGCAAGAACTGGTCCCAAACCCAATTGCAGTCCCGCAATGTCATTTTAGGCGTATGTGATGCAGCCCACTTGATAGCCATGGTCCCAACAATTTTGCTAGATGTAGTTTGAACAGAGCAAAGTTGGAGAGACTTGCACTTTCTCTAAATCTAAGTTTATAGATTATAGATTTTCAGACAGAGAATTATGGGTGATCAATTTTTAGGCCCATTTCTAGGCAATGTAGGAAACTATAGCCTAATCATAGGCCGATTTAGGAAGTACATTTCCTGGGAAAGATTACTGCCCCGTGCTTCCCCGCCCATGGGTAGGCTATAGCCTACTATTTCATTGAGACCACATGCGCACCTGATCTCGCACGTACAGTGGTTCCTCCTTTAAAAGTTGCGAGCTTACACCACGGGACTTAGAGGTACCCAGTGTCACGGCTTCATTGCTCTAGACCACCACAAGGGGGAGTTAGAGCACTCATTATGCATTTGGGTCCCAAGGTTTTTATATGACCAATCATATTGAGTGGTTCCAATGACGAGTTTGACGCGAGCCACCCGTCCCTGGTGACTTTCTTCAGCAAAGATGGCTGACAAAACATTACGGGGGAAGCTAATGTAAGTAGTTATAACGTCATAACGAGTCAAACTAAAAATGTACAATTGAGAGGAATATGTTAGTTAATGTAGAGACAAACGTTTGTGCATATTTTTTTGTCATAAAGTTAATTTATGACAATCGCGATTTAGCAAGTTAACTGACTAGCTAACATTATGTGTTATGTGTTATGACATGAGTACAGTATGACATTGTAATTCATGTTGTTTAATGTTTTAGGGACTCCTGAGAAAACCAGCAAACCAAATATATTCATTGATCATGTACTTTTCCTTGGCAAATAAATGTGAGGTTCAGGTATGAATCTCTGTGAGACATTATTTTTCAGTCATATCCAATACCAGGTGTATCAATCTCCATTCTTTGAATGATGCTGTGTCTGCATGTATGACTGACAATTATACACTTCAACAGTGTTTACCACTCCTGCTCCTGGGACGTCAATGATTACACATTGTAACTATGCAATAGACTAGAAACATGATTTAAGTAAAGGCTGATTTGTAATTCATATATACAGAAAAAAAACCTATGCATGTCTAACTCCCTTCATAGTATTTCAATGTGATACTTAATTTCAACAAGTGGAGAATGTGAAACACTTTATTGAAATACGTTCATTATCCAGGTGTTATAAATACATAATACATGCATTATAATTATGATAATTGTAATATTATATTATAAATACAAGTTCAATCTATACTTCAATGCAGATATGGTGTGCATTATAAAACGAGGAAGAAAGACGAGGTGGAGAGAGAGGTGTAGAAGACAGAAAGGGAAAGCGCTAAGAACAGAGGCAGACAGCATATGATTCATGAATTACAGTGCTGCCCTAATATTCTCTCAGTTCAACACAATTACAGTGTCTCTAGCGGTGGCTCCTAACCAGCCTTGGGCCCCCAGTTGGCCTGAAGGTTATCTTAAGAGTGGGTGAGGTGGCGATGACGGGACTGGCTTCCTCTCTCACATCAAAACACACCTGCAGACGAGAGACAGATGGATAGAAAGAGAGCATGATTCATTGTTTTTTTTGTTCGAACACGGTCAGTCATCATAATCATCAGGAGGTGAAATCACCCTGTTTTTGTTTGCTTGGAAATGTTGATACTGGGGACTGTTATCTGAAGAAACTGTGTAACCAAGCATTTATAGCAGCTAAGAAAAGCATTGCCATTAATTGGAAGGTTGGTTATCCTCCCACAATGTCAAGTTATGTGTCACTAGATGTGATTTATTACAAGATTATGGGTATACTGAGCAACTTTCATAAGGTCTGGATGCCTTATATGGAATTTCAGTACGACTAAAGGAGTCTGTATTGAAAACATGCCCAAGTCAGGGGAGATTCCTATTTAGGCAATCCCTAGAGGCTGGGCTGCTCAGTCCTATGGAGGATGTGCTATTTCTGTGTGTTAATGTATATTTGAGGTGTGTTTTTTTGTTTCCAAACCTTTCCCTTGGGAATTAAAAACACTAAAGAGGGGAACTGGGAAGGAAATTGTATTGGGAGAGAGTTAAGTTATTACTAGACTGATGGGGGTCGGGCATGCAGGGGGCTGAAAATCTTCTATATGGAGGCGGCATATTGGATTGTGTAAAAATTAAGGAAATTAGCTTACCCCCCCCCACCAGGTTATGTCCCCCCAGTTCTAAGTGGCGCCATTTTGTAGACTAGGTTGAAGCAACCTCATGATAGGTATAGGGAAAAATCGAATATCATGTAGGAGCCTAAAACTATTGATGTAATATTGAGCTAGGTGAATGGAATATGAATGACAGTCACCCAATATGCTGTAATAGAAATAAGAACATGCTCATAACAATTTTTAAAAATCCTCCATAGTCTTAAGCAGCACCGATCGTCACACACACACACACGCGCGCGCGGCTATTCTGTGTTGAGCGGTTAACAAATAAACAGGTCCTCCTATAGGCTTAATTCATGCAACTTTAGTTGTGATACAAACGTTGGTATATATGTTTAGATTTTTAATACATTCTAATGCTGCGTGAGGCAATTCTAATGATGATTTGAAAACGTTGCATGAAAGGCATGAGCTCTGATTTGTTTCTTGTGCACAAGCACTTGATAATATTCTCACCAGGCTTCGAATATCCCAGCGGCATGCCCCTAGTGTGGCCGCAATGTAACCTAAAAAATCCATGCCTTTTGCAGTCAAAGTGGACATTTTGCCCTTGGGCTGAATATAATAATTATATTTCCCCTCTAGCTGCCGTGCTCCGAAGCACCTCTCACTCACATGGATCTCTCAGATATCTCAATTCTTATTAGTCAATGCCCATCACGTGATCGGGTCCTTCTCACAGACATCTCAGCTAAGAAGTAGGCTACAATTGAAGACAGACACATCGGGGATGCAACTGCATGTCCCTCTATTGAATTCTCATATTGAAGATGTTAGAACTGTCAACATTTAGCCTACTTTTAGTGAGCCAACAAGATGAGCAGGCCTAATGAACAGCAAAAACATGTCAATCTACTATTCCCCCATAGTACAAAAGTTGACATATTCTATTGGTCAACTTGTCCTTCTGTGCAATAAATAAATATTCCAAACATACTCTGGGACAGTTGTGGGATGCGATAGATTCTAAATGCATAAATTCAGACTACTCTTGGTGGACTAAGATTTTTTTTAAAGTTGGGGCCAGTCCTAGAAATGCAGGAAATTAGCTATAGATGCCCCCCAAAATTCTGAGGGCAGACCCCCTGCCAGGTTACCCCCCCACCCCCACCCCCACTTCTAAAACTAAAGTTGCGCCCCTGTCTTTACACATACTAAATAATATATGTGTGAAATTACTTTGGATTTAGAATGGACCATTATCATGCACCTGTCTCGGAACAGGAACATGGGAATAAAATAACATGTCATCTATGCATTTATATAGGGAATGGAGGACGCTTTTCCTGTGGTTCACATTCATGCCAGGTAAAGCGAAGCAATGTGCTTAATATTAGGAAATCTGATAGATAAATAAATATAGTAGGCCTAGTCTATAGAAAGCTGATAGGATCCTCTTTTTTAAATAGAGGCCATCAAAACTCTGTTTTCTCACGCATAGCCTATACAAATGTTGCGCAGCATGACCTCATGGGGTGTTCGACTAGATTTCTTCGAAAACATTTGCAATGATGTCAGAGTGATTTGAGGGACAATAGAGTGCTGAGTGCCAGGCAGTCAGCAAATTTGAGAGGCTACTAATGACCATCAGCAGCATCAGAGAGTGGAGAAGCCTAGTTACCGTGTCTAAACGCGCTCATGACTCGTGACTGCCGGTGTGGCGGTAATATGGTCACCGTAACAGCCCTAGTACTATCTCATGTCAGTGTTGTAAAACTTTAACAGATGGGATTGACCTGTGTGAAATAATTACTTGTGTTGAAAAGACATTGTCAGCGAGTTTGCCATGGAGGAATCGCATGAGTTGAGTATCACATTCTGCTTCTTATCAGAGATTGGGAGCGTGATAAACCATTAAACAGAGATACAATTGAGAGTGCGAGCAAGTGTTTCCTGTAGATGGATCTGGCAAAGGACGGCTTGCAGTAACTGCAGGATCAACAGAAGTCACAGTGAACTTTCTCATGGACACTTGACAAATTCACAGCGGATTCCACTCAATTACTGCGAAACTGTTGATAAAAATTAAGTTAATTTACAAGGGAGTATAAATGTGTTGGATTGCATTGGAACCCTCTTGTGCTGTAGTGTTGCAGAGTCATATACAGTCAGGTCCATAGTTATTGGCACCCTTGATAAAAATAAAGAATACAAATACTGAGCTATATTCTATGCTAATTATACTAATACAATTGCTCAGAGAAAGAGATGTTTAACAAGTAATACAAAAAAATGTCTCAGGAAGATAGGGGTCAAAATGTTCAATATTCTAGCAACCTCCCCTTGCGAGGATAACAACACAGCCTTTTCTTCAAATGTTTTATGAGATTGGAGAACACATCGGGATGGATCTTACACAATTCCTTATGGACTGCCCTCTTCAATTCAAACCACAGGTTTCCAATGGGTTTCAAGCCTGGAAACTGAGATGGCCATTGCAAAATGTTGATTATGTGGTCGATTAACAATTTTTGGGGTGGATTTTGATTAGTGCTTGGGGTTATTGTCTTGCTGGAAACCTTGAATCCAAAACAAGACACATTCATTCATTAATGAATGCATTTGTCTATCCATTCCATTGTAAACAAACAAGGTATAGCTTCAAAACATGGTTTAAGAAATCATGTGGTTGTCATGGACTGTCAGTCCTTGCATCTAGAGCGTTGATCGGTTGGTTGGTTGCAGAGAATTAAAAAATAAAAATAAGGTACGAAGAACATTTATTGCCGCATGTGAATAACAAGCTATACAATTTACAACCCTTTGTTATCTTCTACAATGGTAGCTCCATTGGAGCTACATATCTCTTATTTATTGCCTTGCCATCGCATCACTTCCCTCCTGTCCTCACACCAAGGCTATAATAAATCCTATTTAGAGATCAAAGAGAGGTGATGGTTAAATATTGAAGCAACAGCTCGTTTGACACAGACCACCTCCCTTTAGTCACTTCTAAGTCATTGTATATACAGCGTAATATGCACCTCAGCTCTTGTTGAATGTCATGTTAACATAGCGGTTGCCCCTGAGCAATCATGGGTCTCAAGAGAACCCATGCTATGGATATACTATGGTGTTTTCTACTATTGATGGCAGTTATAGGTACAGTGCCTTGCGAAAGTATTCGGCCCCCTTGAACTTTGCGACCTTTTTCCACATTTCAGGCTTCAAACATAAAGATATAAAACTGTATTTTTTTGTGAAGAATCAACAACAAGTGGGACACAATCATGAAGTGGAACGACATTTATTGGATATTTCAAACTTTTTTAACAAATCAAGAACTGAAAAATTGGGCGTGCAAAATTATTCAGCCCCCTTAAGTTAATACTTTGTAGCGCCACCGTTTGCTGCGATTACAGCTGTAAGTCGCTTGGGGTATGTCTCTATCAGTTTTGCACATCGAGAGACTGACATTTTTTCCCATACCTCCTTGCAAAACAGCTCGAGCTCAGTGAGGTTGGATGGAGAGCATTTGTGAACAGCAGTTTTCAGTTCTTTCCACAGATTCTCGATTGGATTCAGGTCTGGACTTTGACTTGGCCATTCTAACACCTGGATATGTTTATTTTTGAACCATTCCATTGTAGATTTTGCTTTATGTTTTGGATCATTGTCTTGTTGGAAGACAAATCTCCGTCCCAGTCTCAGGTCTTTTGCAGACTCCATCAGGTTTTCTTCCAGAATGGTCCTGTATTTGGCTCCATCCATCTTCCCATCAATTTTAACCATCTTCCCTGTCCCTGTTGAAGAAAAGCAGGCCCAAACCATGATGCTGCCACCACCATGTTTGACAGTGGGGATGGTGTGTTCAGGGTGATGAGCTGTGTTGCTTTTACGCCAAACATAATGTTTTGCATTGTTGCCAAAAAGTTCAATTTTGGTTTCATCTGACCAGAGCACCTTCTTCCACATGTTTGGTGTGTCTCCCAGGTGGCTTGTGGCAAACTTTAAACAACACTTTTTATGGATATCTTTAAGAAATGGCTTTCTTCTTGCCACTCTTCCATAAAGGCCAGATTTGTGCAATATACGACTGATTGTTGTCCTATGGACAGAGTCTCCCACCTCAGCTGTAGATCTCTGCAGTTCATCCAGAGTGATCATGGGCCTCTTGGCTGCATCTCTGATCAGTCTTCTCCTTGTATGAGCTGAAAGTTTAGAGGGACGGCCAGGTCTTGGTAGATTTGCAGTGGTCTGATACTCCTTCCATTTCAATATTATCGCTTGCACAGTGCTCCTTGGGATGTTTAAAGCTTGGGAAATCTTTTTGTATCCAAATCCGGCTTTAAACTTCTTCACAACAGTATCTCGGACCTGCCTGGTGTGTTCCTTGTTCTTCATGATGCTCTCTGCGCTTTTAACGGATCTCTGAGACTATCACAGTGCAGGTGCATTTATACGGAGACTTGATTACACACAGGTGGATTGTATTTGTCATCATTAGTCATTTAGGTCAACATTGGATCATTCAGAGATCCTCACTGAACTTCTGGAGAGAGTTTGCTGCACTGAAAGTAAAGGGGCTGAATAATTTTGCACGCCCAATTTTTCAGTTTTTGATTTGTTAAAAAAGTTTTAAATATCCAATAAATGTCGTTCCACTTCATCATTGTGTACCACTTGTTGTTGATTCTTCACAAAAAAATACAGTTTTATATCTTTATGTTTGAAGCCTGAAATGTGGCAAAAGGTCGCAAAGTTCAAGGGGGCCGAATACTTTCGCAAGGCACTGTATGATCCCATACTGAATGCATTTGAATGGAAAATGCTTTACCTTTTCTATGCTTCGTGTGATTTTAAATTACATTTAACCCAAAAAGTGCAATCATATTTTGAGCTTAAAAGTCCAATACAGATGTTTTTGGGTAACAGTTAGGTACATTCCTGCCCCCCCCCCCCAATTAGAATGGTGAAAAAGAAACAAAAATAGCTTCTCAAGCAAGAATTTTGCTAGGACTGCCTGGGAGTTGGTCTGAGTGGGTAGGGGAAAATTTGCTATTTGGAACTCTCTGTCTTATGGGTCTATTAACTAACCAACTCAGTTCTAATTGTATCTGAAAGATGAGACTCTCAAAACCTGGTATAAATACATTGACTGGAAGCTAAATATGTACAGTGCCTTTAGAAAGTATTCACAACCCTTGACATGTTCCACATTTTGTTGTGTTACAGCCTGAATTTAAATAGAGATTTTTTTGTCACTGGCCTACAGACAATAACCCATCATGTCAAAGTTGAATTATGTTTTTTGAAATGTTTACAAATGATTAATTAAAAATTAAAATCTGAAATATCTTGAGTCAATGAGTACAGTATTCAACCTCTTTGGTATGGCAAGCCTAAATAAGTTCAAGAGTCAAAAGTTGCTTAACAAGTCACATAATAAGTTGCATGAACTCACCCTGTGTGCAATAATAGTGTATAACATGATTCTTTATATTAATACCCCATCTCTGTACCCCACACATACAATTATCTATAAGGTCCCTCAGTCGAGCAGTGCATTTAAAACACAGATTCAATCACAAAGACCAGGCAGGTTTTCCAATGCCTCGCAAAGAAGGGCACCTATTGGTAGATGGGTACAAACAAAAGCAGACATTGAATATCCCTTTGAGCATGGTGAGGTTATTAATTACACTTTGGATGGTGTATCAATACAGCTGTCCTTCTTAACTGAGTTGCTGGAGAGGAAGGAAACAGTTTTAAAGATTTCACCATAAGGCCACAGGTGACTTTAAAACAGTTACAGAGTTTAGTGGCTGTGATAGGACAAAACGGACAATTGATCAACAACATTGTAGTTACTCCACAACACTAACCTAATTGACAGAGTGAAAAGAAGGAAGCCTAATACAGAATGAAAATATTCCAAAACATGCATGCTGTTTGCAACAAGACACTAAAGAAATACTGCAAAAAATGTGGCAAAGCATAATTAAATTCTTGTGTTTTTGGAAAACCCAATACAACACATTACCGAGTACCACTCTCCATATTTTCAAGCATAGTGGTGGACGCATCATGTTATGGGTATGCTTGTAATTGTTAAGGACTGGGACATTGTTTTTCAGGATAAAAAAAAAAAGAAAATGGAATGGAGCTAAGCACAGGCTAAATGCTACAGAAAAATCTTATTCAGTCTGCTTTCCACCAGACACTGGGAGATGAATTCACCTTTAAGCAGGACAATAACCTAAAAGAAAAGGCCAAATCTACACTGGAGTTGCTTACCAAGAAGATTGTAAATGATCCTGAGTGGCAGAGTTCCAGTTTTTACTTAAATCTACTTGAAAAGATATGGCAAGACTTGAAAATGGTTGTCTAGCAATGATCAACTACCAATTTGACAGTGCTTGAAGAATTTGTAGAATAATAAATGGGCAAATATTGTACAATCCAGGTGTGCAAAGCTCTTAGAGACTTACCCAGAAAGACCAAAGGTGATTCTAACATGTATTGACTCATGGGTGTGAATACTTATGTAAATTAGATATCTGTATTTTATTTTCAATAAATTTACTAAAATGTTTTAAAAAATGTTTTCACTTTATCATTATGGGGTATTGTGTGTAGATAGGTGAGAAAAAAAGTGGCTCCATATCGATATCTTTTCAGGGTACATACATCTACCTCTGTGCCAAATTCTTGCCAAATTCGGTGCTTTAATCTATTTGTGATGGTAAACACAGAAATCATGTTAAATATATATATATTTTTTGGTAATCATGGTAAAAAAAAATATATAAAAAAAATTGGTAACTAGCTGCTTGACAAAGTTCCAAAATTTCAGAAGGATTAAAAAAAAAACTGGTAAAAACTGACCTCTATTGTCTCTGTTAGGGTTAACAGCTGGTAACTTAAGTTTGTGTTAATCATCAGCAATACAATACACTTTCTATGGCTGTTATAGGTATACTTAATGGGTAGGCTAATTAAGTTTAATGGGAAATGTATTAGATTCTCTAATGATGGGTGTGGTTTTAAACTGCATTTGGCTTCTGGTGAAGTTATAGTCAGCAATACAATATACTGTACCACTTTTGAGGATTTATCAGGCAATTTTTTTAAACCTCCGGAGGCACTGATTGAACCTCCGAAAAAACACAAAAATGCATGCATTATATTAATTACGAATTTTTAGAGTATCAGTGAGTGAACTGTGAAATTATGGCAATGACAATTAGACCTGAGAACTTGGGAAAACCTGAGAACTTGGGAAAACTTTCTATGTGTATAATCAAATTGTAGTCATACTACTGTATAGTCAAACTCGGAGCTTAATTCGAACTGGATCCAATATCCGGCACCTCTCTGTTTCATTCCGGAAACTATTTTCCCGTACCCGGGACCTCTCATGCCATGAAAAATTATTTGCACTCTTTGCAATGTAAAAAATAAAAGCAATCAAACTTCATTTAAATTGCCGCTTCATTAATCTCCTACCCCTTCAAAACACGTAATGTGATAACGTAGATTTTCAGCCCACGCCTGAAATCCTAAGAATTTATTTGAGTTGGGTCGGCCGGTTCTATGCTTTGCGCTACATTGTAACCTAAAGACCAATGCGTGGCTTCTGCTGTGGGTGAGTGAGGGATGCACGTCTGTATCTCTACCAGAACTAGAATGAGATTCACTTGCTATATCTCTCCCTCTCTCTGCTCTGCTAGACATGAGCCTGCAACTCATCTCTCCAGCGTTGCACTTAATCATCTATTTCCTTATAGAATCAGAGCTGCGGGCACTCCTGATAAATAGAAAAACATTTACCAAAGTTATAGAATTACTGCTGTCTGTTCAGAAAGAAATGAAATAATCCAGAATAGCCTATTACACCATCAGTAACTATTTTTATAGCCTAGTTATGGATATGTGTAGCCAATTATAAGACATATCCTACCGTCGAAAACTTGCCGAACAGCATGCAGACAAAACAGGCCTTTCGAAATATTTCAAATACAATCTTGGGAAAACACAGGTTGGAAAGTAAAGGGCTCCTGCGGAAAACAGAAGACTCTAATCTTTCTGCCCCAGGCTACCAAAATATTTGATCAACTTCCAAATAGGCCTATTTAGCGAACATTGTTTTACAAAACAAAACAAGAGAGAGATATGCTTTTGGCAGGAGCGCATTGGACATCGGCAGCGAGTGAGATGCGAATCATTGGGTGAGCTAGTGAAACTGGATATTTTTTTAGGACTATAATTTCCTCTCCATATTGTACAATATGTGTGTCTCTACACACCTATGCCTAGGCTATTGATGGATTCAAGACAAGGTCGTTTTAATTGATCTCAGATTCTCAGTGTCAAAATAGCCTGTCATTTAGATAATTTGTGTGTCTCCAGTCATGTCAAATGACGAAGAATTGCATGAAATTCAAAAATGTTTTCCCATCCGTGCAACTTCTGTAAGCGCCTCAACTCTACTGCTTTATGCCACTATGCAATGATTTATTATAAAGGTCGAGAAAAAACTCCTGTGTTCTGGTACCTAAAATACCCCCAGGTTACTACTCTCTGGCATAATTTTTTGTCCCGGCAACTCACGGTTTACAAATTAAGCACTGGTCAAACTATAGGCAAATATACAATAAACATAAAAAGTAAGCTTTGTCAAAACCAGAACAGCCCATAGGTCAGGAACGGCTGTTTCTGCAGAGTGACCATAGATGTGTACATGGAGAAAGACCTAAGACAGCTGTGCTACATCCAATGCTATGAGCATACAGTGGCTTGCGAAAGTATTCAACCCCCTTGGCATTTTTTCTATTTTGTTGCCTTACAACCTGGAATAAAAATAGATTTTTTTGGGAGGGGTTTGTGTCATTTGATTTACACAACATGCCTACTACTTTGAAGATGCAAAATATTTTATTTTATTTTGAAACAAACATGAAGACAAAAAAACAAAACTTAAGTGTGCATAACTATTCACCCACCCCAAAGTCAATACTTTGTAGAGCCACCTTTTGCAGCAATTACAGCTGCAAGTATCTTGGGGTATGTCTCTATAAGTTTGGCACATCTAGCCACTGGGATTTTTGCCCATTCTTCAAGGCAAAACTGCTCCACCTCCTTCAAGTTGGATGGGTTCTGTTGGTGTACAGCAATCTTTAAGTCATACCACAGATTCTCAATTGGATTGAGGTCTGGGCTTTGACTAGGCCATTCCAAGACATTTAAATGTTTCCCCTTAAACCACTCGAGTGTTGCTTTAGCAGTATACTTAGGGTCATTGTCCCGCTGAAAGGTGAAAATCCGGCCTAGTCTCAAATCTATGGAAGACTGAAACAAGTTTCGCTCAAGAATTTCCCTGTATTTAGCGCCATCCATCATTCCTTCAATTCTGACCAGTTTCCCAGTCCCTGCCGATGAAAAACATCCCTGCCACCACCATGCTTCACTGTGGGGATGGTATTCTCAGGGTGATGTGAGGTGTTGGGTTTGCGCCAGACATAGCATTTTCCTTGATGGCCAAAAAGCTCAATTTTAGTCTCATCTGACCAGAGTACCTTCTTCCATATGTTTGGGGAGTCTCCCACATGCCTTTTGGCGAACACCAAACATGTTTGCTTATTGTTTTCTTTAAGCAATGTATTTTTTTCTGGCCACTCTTCCGTAAAGCCCAGCTCTGTAGAATGTACGGCTTAAAGTGTTCCTATGGACAGATACTCCAATCTCTGCAGTGGAGATTTGCAGCTCCTTCAGGGTTAACTTTGCTCTCTTTGTGCCTCTCTGATTAATGCTCTCCTTTCCTGGTCCGTGAGTTTTGGTGGGCGGCCCTCTCTTTGCAGGTTTGTTGTGGTGCCAAATTCTTTCAAATTTTAATAATGGATTTAATGGTGCTTCGTGGGATGTTCAAAGTTTCTGATATTTTTTATAACCCAACCCTGACCTGTACTTCTCCACAACTTTGTCCCTGACCTGTTTGGAGAGCTCATTGGTCTTCATTGTGCCATTTGCTTGGTGGTGCCACTTGCTTAGTGGTGTTGCAGACTCTGGGGCCTTTCAGAACAGGCATATATATACTGAGCTCATGTGACAGATCATGTGCCACTTAGATTGCACACAGTTAGACTTTATTTAACTAATTATGTGACTTCTGAAGGTAATTGGTGTCGTGGCAGAATCAGAATCCTTTAGGTAACATTTATAAATAAGATGTTTTATTAATTTTCATAAGCATGCTTATGTGGGAAAGTTACTTGGGCCCAGAGAGGGGAGAGGTCGGGTTCGTCTTATCTGTGAATGTGTATGTAACTATTCCTAAACCATGTGAAGGGATGGTGTGATTAATGGGGAACCAGTTAGGTGGCTCCACAATGTCTGTGTGCCAGTCACTCCTCTCTGTAAGCTTGTCCAGGAGGGGTTGTATTTTTTATGGGAGTATCTAGATATTGACAAATTGATATATGCCATTGGATGAGGTAATGTCTTGGTCCTAAGTGGTACCAAGAATGAGATAAGAGCTTTGTTTAGGAGACCAAACTGAACGATAATTTATAGCCAATGCTGTCTGGCTATGGGATACTCCTCTCTGAAGTAAAGTCTTTCTTTGTGTAATGTTCCTAAAGACCTGTGGTTTGTCATGTCGACTAGGGGGTGGATCTTTGCTATTAAGGATCTCAGTTGCCATTATGTTGAGACTCTCAGAGAATTCATTTATAGACACTGAATTGATCTGAGAGTCACAGTGCTGTGGTGAAGCTCATATAATTAAAGATGGACTTTATGATAACTCTGACTTGTGTGGTTTGCTCTCTCATGATTTGGTAATACAGGAAATTTCCACAACATTGGTTGCACCAGAGCTTATTTAGGGGCTTCAAAGCAAAGTGGTGAATACATATGCACGCACCACTTTTCTGTTTTTTTTTTTTTAACAAATCATTTTTTAATTTCACTTCACCAATTTGGACTATTTTGATTGTGTCCATTTTAATTTTTTAAAATGTATTTTACCTTTATTTAACCAGGCAAGTCAGTTAAGAACAAATTCTTATTTTCAATGACAGCCTAGGAACAGTGGGTTAACTGCCTGTTCAGGGGCAAAACAACAGATGTATACCTTGTCAGCTCAGGGATTTGAACTTGCAACCTTTCAGTTACTAGTCCAACGCTCTAACCACTAGGCTGCCCTGCCGCCCGACTATAAAGGTAATTCAGTAGACTCCTGCTAGGAGTGTCATAAGTTCGTTTTGCCATGCTTTGATGGCCATAGAACCTTGTAGATTGCAATGCATACATACTATGATACTGTCATAAAACTATTACAAAACTGTACTAATGACTGATTATCTACACCTGTAACTACAGAAAATCCAACCTCATCAACTGGTTTTATATTACATCTGAAGAGAACAATTTTCCATTATCAGATAGGATTACAACATCAGAAACGTGGGTGATACCAAACAAACTCAAAGCAAATATGGCTAATTCTGTGAGGAAAAAAGTGTCAGCAACAAATGGTACGCAGGAAACAATTCCCTCAACACCTGTGGTTCCCAGTGAGCCTGCCACTACAATTAAACAAACTTCAGAAGTCACAGAGAGGCAAATATCAGGCACTTCCATTGGGCTCTCATCTACCCAGGGAACCAAAAATACAACTTACACATTCACTTCTGGTCACACAACAGTACCCCCTGAAGTTACAAGTTAGTCTTTAACTAGCACTGCTGGCACCTCAACATCAAGTGAGGCATCAACAGTGACTTCTGAAACAAACACATCTCCTGAATAATCAACAGCTATGGCAGCTGGTTTAACAACGGCAACAGATGAAGCTGTTTTCAACATCGGGAGTGACTATGAAACCGGAAACAACCAAATACAAACTTGAAACAACTAAAGCTCAAGTCCTCAAGTGCAACCAGTGCCTCACCAGAAACAAGTCCTTCACAACCGTCTGTCACCAGTGAGCCTGTCACCACAAATGAACAAACGTCAGCAGTCACAGAAGGACAATTACCGGGAACAACAGTTGGACTCTCATCTACTCGGGGAGCTGACGGTACATCTACAAAGCCAACTGACACCTCAACTGCAGCAGGACCTGGAACAATCCCTGATGAGCACACAACAAAGGCAGAAATGACAACAACTCCCGCTGAAGCAATAACAACCACTGTCACACAATCAGCAAGCCCAGAGACTTTGACAACTCCCACAATCACTCCTGGTTACACAATAGGGACCCCTGAGGATGCAAGTGAGTCTCTAACTGGAACTGCTGGCACCTCAACACATAGTAAGGCATCAACAACAACTGAAGCAATAACCACAACACCCTCTCAAACCATCCCGACCACACCGTTTACCACACCGCTTCTAACTACCCCAACTAGGCCGACCACACCATCTACAACACCTTCTCCATCTACTACATCCAATCCAACTACATCTCCTCCATTGACCTCTCCTCATCCCGCCACATCTGGACCTACACCTCCAATAACTGTGACTGTGGGTAAGGGATCACATGACCTTACCAGGAAAAACTCTAGTGATATTACTACCTATCTCTACACAATATGCTGTCCTGGTTGATCTACAGTGGGGAGAACAAGTTTATGATAACCTGCAAAATCAGCAGTGTTTCCTACTTACAAAGCATGTTGAGGTCTGTAATTTTTTATAGGTACACTTCAACTGTGAGAGATGGAATCTAAAACAAAAATCCAGAAAATCACATTGTATGATTTTTAAGCAATTAATTTGCATTTTATTGCATGACATAAGTATTTGATACATCAGAAAAGCAGAACTTAATATTTGGTACAGAAACCTTTGTTTGCAATTAGAGAGATCATACGTTTCCTGTAGTTCTTGACCAGGTTTGCACACACTGCAGCAGGGATTTTGGCCCACTCCTCCATACAGACCTTCTCCAGATCCTTCAGGTTTCGGGGCTGTCGCATCAAAGAATGATGTTTCCACCTCCATGCTTCACGATTGGGATGGTGTTCTTGGGGTTGTACTCATCCTTCTTCCACCAAACACAGCGAGTGGAGTTTTGACCAAAAAACTATATTTGTGTCTCATCAGACCACATGACCTTCTCCCATTCCTCCTCTGGATCATCCAGATGGTCATTGGCAATCTTCAGATGGGCTTGGACATGCGCTGGCTTGAGCAGGGGAACCTTGCGTGAGCTGCAGGATTTTAATCCATGATGGTGTAGTGTGTTACTAATGGTTTTCTTTGAGACTGTGTTCCCAGCTCTCTTCAGGTCATTGACCAGGTCCTGCCGTGTAGTTCTGGGCTGATCCCTCACCTTACTCATGATCATTGATGCCCCACGAGGTGAGATCTTGCATGGAGCCCCAGACCGAGGGTGATTGACCGTCATCTTGAACTTCTTCCATTTACTAATAATTGCGACAACAGTTGTTGCCTTCTCACCAAGCTGCTTGCCTATTGTCCTGTAGCCCATCCCAGCCTTGTGCAGGTCTGCAATTTTATCCCTGATGTCCTTACACAGCTCTCTGGTCTTGGCCATTGTGGAGAGGTTGGAGTCTGTGTGATTGAGTGTGTGGACAGGTGTCTTTTATACAGGTAACGAGTTCAAACAGGTGCAATTAATAAAGGTAATGAGTGGAGAACAGGAGGGCTTCTTAAAGAAAAACTAACAGGTCTGTGAGAGACGGAATTCTAACTGGTTGGTAGGTGATCAAATACTTATGTCATGCAATAAAATGTAAATTAATTACTTAAAAATCATACAATGTGATTTTCTGGATTTTTGTTTCAGATTCCGTCTCTCACAGTTGAAGTGTACCTATGATAAAAATTAGACCTCTACATGCTTTGTAAGTAGGAAACCTGCAAAATCGGCAGTGTATCAAATACTTGTTTTCCCCACTGTATGTAACCACATTGCCTTAAATGTAAAAAATAAATAATAATAATTAAAAGGTCAAGTTGTTGTTCTTTTTCCTGTCAATTAACTACAGAGACCATTGAAGTATGAACAGATACAGTTTATCTACAGACCCCTTGACTTTTTCCACATTTTGTTATTTTACAGCCTTATTCTAAAATGTATTAAATTGTTTTTAAATCTACACACAATACCCCATAATGACAAAGCAAAAACAGGTTTTAATAATTGTTTGCTAATTTGTAAAAATAAAAATTGAAATATCACATTTATAAAAGTATTCAGATGCTTTACTCAGTAATTTGTTGAAGCACCTGGCAGCGATAACAGCCTTGAGTCTTCTCGGGTATGACGCTACGAGCTTGGCACACCTGTATTTGGGGAGTATGTCCCATTCTTCAAGTTCTATCAGGTTGGATGGGGAGCGTTGCTGAACAGCTAGTTTCAGGTCTCTCCAGAGATGTTCGATCAGGTTCAAGTCTGGGCTCTGGCTGGGCCACTCAAGGACATTCAGAGACTTGTCCCGAAGCAACTCCTGCATTGTCTTGGCTGTGTGCTTAGGGTCGTTGTCCTGTTAGAAGGTGAACCTTCTGAGGTCCTGAGCGCTCTGGGGCAGGTCTTCATTAAAGATCTCTCTGCAATTTTATTTGTTAATCTTTCCCTCGATCCTGAACATTCTCCCAGTCCCTGCCACAGAAAAACATCCACACAGCATGATGCTGCCACCACCATGCTTCACCATGGGGATGGTGCCAGGTCTCCTCCAGATGTGATGCTTGGCTTTCAGGCCAAAGAGTTCAGTCTTGGTTTCATCAGACCAGAGAATCTTGTTTCTCATGGTCTAAGAGTCCTTTAGGTGCCTTTTGGCAAACTCCAAGAGGGCTGTCAATGTGCCTTTTACTGAGGAGTGGCTTCCGTCTGGCCACTCTACAATAAAAGCCTGATTGGTGGAGTGCTGCAGAGATGGTTGTCCTTCAAGAAGGTTCTCCCATCTCCACAAAGGAACTCTGGAGCTGTCAGAGTGACCATCGGGTTCTTGGTCACCTCCCTGACCAAGGTCCTTCTCCCCCAATTGCTCAGTTTGGCCGGGCGGCCAGCGTTAGGAAGAGTCTTGGTGGTTCCAAACTTCTTCTATTTAAGAATGATGGAGGCCACTGTTCTTGGGGACCTTCAATGCAGCAGAAATGTTTTGGTACTCTTCCCCAGATTTGTGCTTTGACATAGTCCTGTCTCTGAGCTCTACGGACAATTCCTTCGACCTCATGGCAGAGGTTTTGCTCTGACATGCACTGTCACTGACAGGTGTGTGCTTTTCCAAATCATGTCCAATCAATTGAATTTACCACAGGTGGACTCCAATCAAGTTGTACTGTAGAAACATCTCAAGGATGATCAATGGAAACAGGATGCACCGGAGCTCAATTTCGAGTCTCATAGCAAAGGGTCTGGATGCTTATGTAAATAAGTTATTTCAGTTAACTAAGTCCCCACTCTTCCCTTTCCTTCATATCAGGGCTAAAGACATCCATACTGAACCAGTGGCTGGAGGACGACTTTGAGTGGCCCGACAGGCCAACTACGAGTGGCGACTTGGTTGGTTCAAGTAGTACCACGGTCCTAACAGGTAAACTGTCTAAAGCTTGCTCTGCTATCATAGGTTGTTGCTATAATTGTGTTTTAACCCCCTGGAGTCAAATTATTGGACGAAACATTGAATTTGACGCAATGCTATTAGCCCCTAGAAATGTATTGAATAACAGATTCATACATGGAAAAACAGAGTCCAAAAAACATTTTTTTTAATTGAGACATATCTGAGAAACATAAGATCAGGATGTTTTTTTTTTATTGTAACACCTTTTCTTTTTGCCATTAGGAACAGCTGCTTTTTCCATGACATAGACTGACCAGGTGAAAGCTGTGATTCCCTAATTGATATCACTTGTTAAATCCACTTCAACCAGTGTTGATGAAAGGGAGGAGACAGGTTAAATAAGGATTTTTAAGCCTTGGATTACTTGTGCGTGCCATTCAGAGGGTCAATGGGCAAGACAAAATATTTATGTGCCTTTGAACAGGGTATGGTAGTAGGTGCCAGGCGCACCAGTTTGAGTGTGTCACGAACTGCAATGCTGCTGGGTTTTTCACACTCAACAGTTTTCCGTGTGTCAAGAATGGTCCACCGCCCAGAAGACATCCACACAACTGTGGGAAGCATTGGAGCCAACATGGGCCAGCATGTTGACACCTTGTAGAATCCATGCCCTGACCTGAGGCTGTTCTGAGGGCAAAAAGGGGCATTCATTTTTATAAACTCGTACCGGGCTACTTTCAGATGAGTCTTGTGAGCGTCCTGGACCGACGTGTATGTGTTCGTGAGAGTCTCACCTTCCCAAAGAGGGTTCATATTAGTGTGTAGCCCAAACTGTTCGGATGCTGCAGACAGAAGTTGGCAGATTGGCAGTACCGAATTCAGACGAGTCTGACACTTGTGGGGGTCGTAGAGCAAAACAGAGAACACCATTGTGTGTGTGAGAGTGTCATCTTTCCATAAAGGGGTTATAATAGTTTGTAGGACGTTCGGACGCTACAGACGTTTTTGTGAAGACCGATTTTTCAGGATGTCTCATGGTCAGACAAACACAGGCTGTAGCGCTGCCACCTTTCGCCGCAAGTGCAGAAGGCCAAAACAGAAGGCCAGCAGTGTTGAGATGCAGCCCATGCAACAACAAAAAAAGCTTACAGATTTTTATGTGTATTTAAAAAAAAAAAAATGATGCTAATTATATCCATGTGGGCGCAGACATCAACTCTAGTTAAAGGGATAATATGCCATTGTTATACAAAGTATTTGACTTTAAAAGTGTGGCATAACACCTTCACCTTCCCCCAAAAAGTTTTTATTAATTATCCTCATCAGTAGAGTACTTGGCCTGGTTTAAAACATGATTAGCTTGGGGGACCATTTGTAAATGTAATTTTTCTCCCCTATCATAGAGAATAACCCTAACTCACCTTATGGTGGCCGAGTGGGCTTGCAGTACGAGGCAGAGGGAGACTCCTCCAATGTCTCCATACCATGGAACACAGGCACAGTTGGGGATTCTATTCAAGCTATACTAGATGCCATCTCCTGACGTTGTGCCCCTTGAGCAAGTCACTTAAACACTTTCTCAAGGGGTTAAAAAGCAACAAAAACATGATAAATAAAATTGGACAGTAAAGCTTTGTTCTTACTCTTTCTTCTCCTATAAAAGGTGTCCAGGGAGAGGTTTGAGACCATCTACCAGTTCCTGGTGGGCTGATAGGGACGCCATACAAGACATACAAACACCTGAACCGACCGACCTCTTCAGGGCAACGTTTTGCTTTGAGTGACCCTGGCAGCCAATCAAAGGCGGAAAGAAGGACAGAATGCGGCATTTAAAGTGTATTATATACTGTATTTCTTTGTCGTCAAAATTTGCAAAAAATAGTCTAGCACTTTTGGAATTTCTGATGCTCCCAGAATGTCTAACTTTCATTTCGTGGACTGTTAGCAAGCTGGACAAAAGTGAAGAGACTATAAATGAAAGTCCAATATAATTTCTACAAACGTTTGATTTGGTTTTAGTAATTTCAATGTCGATTGACACCGTTTTGCTGCGACAAAAAAAACAAACATTTTCAGATTGTATAGGCTCGCGGGCCTTGAGTTTGACAAGTGGGCTACATTGTCATTCAACCGGTTAAAAAAAGCTGTAAAATACATTATACTGTGGTTGCACTTTATAAACTGGTGTACTTTCATGGTAAATTACTACATAGGGATACTATGGAGGAGCTAATGTTGACTTTAAAAACCTATTCCATAGTTAAATACCTTTTTTCAATATTGCCTGACCGTTTATGATCAGCAGACCGGAGATAAAGTCACTCTGAGATGTCTTGGCTCATCCTTTAAATCAGTGTTTCATCGACCACCGGGAAAAAAACAGACTGGAACAAGATCTGTATTGGAAGGTCTCCTCTTTGGGAGCGAAGACTGAATGAAACAGCAAAAACTGTTTTACCAATGATATGATGCAACTTGTGCCAGTTTGACAATTAGCAGTACTCATTTTTAACGTTGGTACTAAAGCTAATGAATAATGTTGTAATATCACATGTATATAATAACATGGCCTAACAACGTGTCTGTATACAGAGAACAGATATTGAACACTCAAAACATCTTTGAAATGTGTAATAAAAACAAAGATTTATTTCCTGACTCATTTTTGTAAACTGCATAATATCAAAGCAACCAAAAATGACAAACCACAATCAAATGAACCATGAATGAAGGTTAAAGTGAGACATTTCTAATTAAAGAACTTAAGTACTGCTGTACTAATCCAAGGCTTTAGAACATTCTATGAAATCCTCAAGTTGTCAGCTATTTTGTTTTTTCCGTCTCAAAATATAAAACAAAATGGAGGCTACTGTAACACAACCTCGTCCAGCGACTGGATCTGTTTCCGTGCCAACAGTTTCAAAGGCACCATGAAGGGGTTAAGGGGACAGAGTCCCGCCTTCTCCCAGTCAGATTTTCTTTGCGTAGCCGTCGCTGACTTTGCTGACGCGTCATTGGTCGAGGGCGTTTGTCCCTGGGCTTGTCCATTGCCCTGTGAAGGCGCGACAGTCTCAGTTCCCGCTCTTTCCTCTGTACTCCCCTGCAACGGCACAGCCCCATCCTTAGCAACGGAATTGGAACACCCGGCGACCAGGTTGACAGGCACCACCGTTGCTGCCACACCCTGATTGGTTGAAGTGCATTCCATCCCATCACTTCCCAGACCATCTGGGATTCCACTAATAGCCACACCTCTTCCTCCTTCTACCTGACTCCCCTGTTGTACTTGAAGTGGGGCCCCCACCTTGTCACCAGCATCTAGACTTGGGGGCGTTGTCACAGCAACAAGTATTGCTCCTCCATCTGTTGCTCCATCTTGTCTTCTTTGATCTCCTGCTGCTGAGGACCAGGGCCTCCCAGTACCGGTGCCCTCCTGGGTCACTTTAGGAACAGGGGCTGAGAACCGTTCATGGACCTAGGGGTGAGAAGAAAACAGAGTAATGTTGTCAAATATATCTCAAAAGGGAGAGATGGTGGAAAGAATATATTAAAAAGAGAAAACGTAAGATGGTGGAGAGGTCTGACTAGCAAAAGGGCAAACTCCCTCACACAGAAATGAGTGAGGTGGAGATCACCCATCCGCAATTCTAGGCCTGGGCCCATACTCACAAAGGGTCTCAAAGTTGGAGTGCTGATCTAGGATCAGGTCCCAACTCTTATTCCTTGCTAAATTAAAAAGCTAAACTGATCATAGAGCTGCACTAATACTTTGTGGATAAAGTCCCAGGTCTTATTCATTATGAATTAAAAAGCTAAACTGATCCTAGATCAGCTGGGCAATCTGATCTTAGATCTGTAGTTGAGTGTACAGTACCTGGAGCAGGTGGTGCTGCAGTCTGGCACAGTCCAGGAGGGGGAGCTCTTCAGGCAGAGACATCAGCAGGTCCAGTATTATAGCACTTTCTGGGGAAAAAGAAGTCAAAGAAGAATTGGAACAAGAAGAAGATTATGATGAGGAAATGGGACAGACTGGCCAATCTTTTTGCAACATATGAATGTGACAGAGCAATGTGACCACATTGGAAATAGCCTAGTGCTCTAATGTGTTATCCTCTTGACCCAAATGCATCTTTACAAGCAATTGGTTGTATAACAAGCAGGGTTGGGGTCAATTCCATTTCAATCCCGGTATATTCCAGAACTACACAGAAATTCCAATTATCTTCAACGCTTTTCAAATGGGAATATGAACAATTAAAATTTGGACGACTTTCTGAATTGACTGGAATTTAAAATGGAATTGATCCCAACCCTGGTAAGACATGTAGAAAGAAAGAAACCAGATTATCGACTGTCATAAGGTAAAAAGTGTATAACTTACACCCCACCCAAACAATAGCTATCATCTCACCCATAGGAGTCAGTTTGAAGCATTCACTCTGCACATGGACCGTACTTAAGAACCGATAGATCTTCTCAAAGTCCACAATGCTCCCCAGGCCTGTGTATCTAGGTGTGTTCTCATCCGCATGTTTACTTTTCCTTGGCCCAGCCCCGGGATGCTGAGGCTGCGGCCTAATAGAGGAGGCTGCAGCAGAGGGCTGTTGTTGTTTTGACACATCGGCAGGGGCAGGAGAGGACATCACTGCCAGCTGAGTGGAAGGGACGTTGGACATGGTCTGCCCATGCGCGCCACCTTGTGCCACCGACTGGGACTGCAGTGTTGTAGTAGGACCAGACGATGAGGCAGAAAGGGACTGTACAGGCATTTGTACTGTAAGCACAGTGGAAATGGCAGACCCTTCTTGAATCTGACTGAGGATGCTGGAGTTAGAGCAACCAGGCTGGGGTAGGGCTCCAACCGTAGAGGCTGGTGTAGTGGTCCTGCCTCTCTGTTTGGATGCGCCAGAACCGGGGTTCATTGTGGACGGCTGGGTGGCAGGAACACCAGAGACTGGTACAGAGACTGCAGGTGGTGGTTGGGGTGTAGAAGCAATGTTAAACACTATAGGGCTGTTAGATACCCCTGAGGGGGCTGTTTTTTTTTGGGAGATAGGGGTGGGTATGGGTCTAGGTGGGATGGTCTTGAAGTTGGAGCGTTGTTGCTTAGGGAGGTAGTCTTCTCGAGGCGGGTCCGAGTTGGTCAGGCTGCCGGGCTCTGTGGCTGAGATGACTAGCATCTGGAGAGAAGATTGAGGGAGAAGGGAAGAGAGCGATAGAGGGGAGATGAGAGAGAGAGAGGGAGAGTTTGTAACTTTCAATCTTGAATATGTCTAGACTATCATCTAAATATTTAAGCCTAGTCAAATCAAATGTTATTGGTCGCATACACATATGTAGCAGATGTTATTGTGGGTGTAGCGAAATGCTTGTGTTCCTAGCTCCAACAGTGCAGTAGTATCTAACAATTCAAAAATATACACAAATCTAAAAGTAAAATAATGGAATTAAGAAATATATAAATATTAGGACGAGCAATGTCAGAGTGGCATTGACAGTAGAATCGAATACATTATATATTGCCAGCAGCATACCACCCTGCATACTACTGCTGGCTTGCTTCTGAAGCTAAGCAGGTTTGGTCCTGGTCAGTTCCTGGATGGGAGACCAGATGCTGTTGGAAGTGGTGTTGAAGGGCCAGTAGGAGGCACTTTTTCCCCTGGTCTAAAAAAAAAAATATCCCACTGCCCAGATGGGACGTTAAACGGGTGTGATTAAAGCCGGCTAGTGATGTTTTAGTCCAATCAAACATTCACCTAATAATCCTCAGTTCACCCCTGTTTTAGTGATGTTTTAGTCCATACTTTGTTTTTCTAACATAATTGCCCCTTTTGAGATACTTTCACCTTCCCTTGAAAGACGTGGTATTGTGTAATATATATATATAAATGAACAGACCTGAGCGAAGGCTGAGGTAATGGGTTCCTCCAGAGCTCCAGCCATATCATGGGCCAGTTCAGCCCACAGCTGGATGGGCTTCAGGGCTGCCTTCTGCTCAGACCTCTGCTTCTTCACCTGGCCCACCACCGCTCTCAGCACACGCATCATCAGACACTCCAACTGGGACTGGATCTGGGAGGGAGAGTGGATGGAAGAGAAACACTAATTGGTGTGTTGTGTATGAACGTACGATACAGAACTGGACACACACGCGCAGCTAACCTTGTGGGGACATACAATTCAGTCCCATTCAACATCCTATTTTCCCTAACCCTAAATCGAACCTTAACCCAAAAACCTAACCTTAACCCCCCAGAAATAGCATTTAACCTTATGGGAACCAACATAATGTCCCCAGTTGTCAAATGTTGGTTTACTATTCTTGAGAGAGAGGAGAGAGACAGAAAGAGAGAGAGAGAGAGACAGAAAGAGAGAGAGACAGAAAGAGAGAGAGAGACAGAAAGAGAGAGACAGAAAGAGAGAGAGACAGAAATACATCGCTCACATGCTCAATGAATGATCGTGACCTCAATTTGTAATGCACTTCCTAGCTAACTTACTTCTTCTCTGGACTGCTTGGGAAGTTTTTCGTGCAGGGCCTCTAGGTCTATTGCCCCGTGAATCCCGCCAGTCATCTTGTTCTGCTTGTTGAGGCACCGCAGCAGGACCTGTTGCTCCGTCCGACTCCATCCCGTGCACGCGAACTTTGGTTTTCGCTTCGAGATAGTCTTTTCGGTCTTCTTGTTCACATAGCGCGTCGGTTGTATTCGAGAACGAGAGGGCGGCTTCATTGTGTTAGCTAGGTAGCAACGTTTAGTTGGATGGAAGACAAACAATTAGACAAGAGCTATCGTAGCTAGCACTGGTCCACGCGCATGCGTCGGATTTCCAATTAGCGTTACGCGCTGACGTATTCACGTGGACCAGAGCTAGTCTGGCGGTATACAATGTGCTCAAGTCGTTTTCCTATTTTGGAGTAATGGCACCCTGTACAGACAGAGACAACTTATCCAGCAACACATTTGCTTTGATGAAAGGATATAGTAAAATGGAACGCGACAAAAGAGTGCAGAGGCAACTCGTTGTCGTCGCGCGAAAGACCAGTGTTAGCTTGCTAACTACAAAGCTATCCTTGTCCCAGTCCCTAAATTATAGTTTGTTATCGACGTGATAAAGTGCAAGTAGATACCTGTAAATGTTGCGTTTTACCCGGAAAGAGTGAATCCTGTTCTGTTTCTATACCTAACCTTGACAACACGTTTTCTGCTCAAGAATCAATACACTACGGACTGCCGCAGGTTAAAAAAAGTACGAACAATGTACCACTCGAGAAACGCGTTCTGGAAATACAAACTACATTTTGTAATGATGTGACTTTTGCACATTAAAGAAAATGTATCATAGATTATAGTCGTATATGAAATATAATTCTTTATGAAAATTTAAACAAAGAAAAAAACATTGGCAGCGGTGGGATTCGAACCCACGCCCCCGAAGAGACTGGAGCCTTAATCCAGCGCCTTAGACCGCTCGGCCACGCTACCGGTGCGCACAGCATGAATGTATAAGTTTATGTTTCATTTCTTTAAATTCATCTGACTCGCTAATGAAGACCAGCAGACATATCCCACCATTTACACTACATAACCAAATGTATGTGGACACCTTTGCTGATATAACAACCTCCACTCTTCTGGGAATGCTTTCCATTAGATGTTGGAACAGTACTGCAGGGACTTGTTTCCATTCAGTCACAAGAGCGTTAGTGAGGTCGGGCACTGATGTTGGACGATTAGGCCTGGCAGCCAGTCGACGTTCCAATTCATCCCAAAGGTGTTTGATGGGGTTGAGGTCAGGGTTCTATGCAGCCCAGTCAAGTTCTTCCACACCAATCTCCACAAACCATTTCTGTATTTTTCCTACTTTGTGCACCAGGCAGTAGCTGTGTGTGGGTAAAATCACTGGGGAAGCAAAGCCACCCATATTACTTGCTATGTGTTGTAATAGTTCAATAATTTATTCAAATGCCTTGCGAATGTGATATTGGCCTAGAGACTGAGACAATAAGAAGACACAGTGGCAGAATAAATTCACTGCACCTTTATTTGATCATAAAAAGTCCACAAAGCATATTGCATGTGGGTGATTTTGCAAATACGGGCCTTTATGTGTCTCAGGGTTAGATCTTTAATACAACATTTTCATTTAGATTTGTTTATTTCGCATTAAGTAGAGACTAAAATAACCTTGCATTTTTCAGCTTTCAAAATGTTTTTTTATTTTATTTTCTAAAGTATTTCATGTCTGTATTTCCCTGTTTTGCACTATTTTTGTCCTGTCTCACACCCAGACACTTTACATTCTGTATGTACTACACTCATAAAAGTCTTGATAATTATAACATTTTTAATGCACTTGTTGTATTTAGGATCGGACCCTTTTTTTAAATTTTCGCCTAAAATGACATACCCAAATCTAACTGCCTGTCACGCCCTGGCCTTAGTTATCTTTGTTTTCTTTATTATTTTGGTTAGGCCAGGGTGTGAAATGGGTGATTTATGTGTTTTGTCTTGTCTAGGGTTTTTTGTAGATTTATGGGGTTGTGTTCTTTTAGGTGTCTATGTAAGTCTATGGTTGCCTGGATTGGTTCTCAAACAGAGGCAGGTGTTTATGGTTGTCTCTGATTGGGAGCCATATTTAGGCAGTCATATTCTTTGTGTATTTTGTGGGTGATTGTTTCCTGTCTTTGTGTTTTATGCACCAGTTAGGACTGTTACGGTTTTCACGTTTATTGTTTTGTAGTTTGTTCATGTTTGAGTTTTCTTATTAAAAAACCATGAACTATAACCACGCTGCGTTTTGGTCCGCCTCTCCTTCCCAGGAAGAAAGCCGTGACACTGCCTGTAGTTCAGGACCTGAAGCAAGGATATGCATATTCTTGATACCATTTGAAAGGAAACACTTTGACGTTTGTAGAAATGTGAAATTAATATAGGAGAATATAACACATTAGATCTGGTAAGAGACAATACAAACAAAAAAAAACATTTTTTTCAATATTTTTTAAAAATCATCTTTGAAATGCAAGAGAAATGCCATAATATAATATTGGAGTTTAGGCGCAATTTACATTTTGGCACTAGATGGTGTGCAAAGTTTCAGATTGATCCAATGAAGCGTTGCAATACTGCACAATATTTTGTATCAAGTCTGCCCAAATGTGCAGAATTGGTATGTAACTATAGAGAATATACACAAATGATATGGTAATACAAAATTTAAGTTAACACACTCCCAGGAATGTCATACATGATGGATCATTAGCTCATTCACTAACTTTCACACATCTAAGTGGTGGGTGTGGAGCCAGAGACAGCAGGGGTTCAAACTGTAGAAATCAGTTCCTACATTTGAATATAAAAAAATATTTGATCAAACAAATCTATGCTACATTTTATCTCTGGGTCCCTCAGGATGACAAATCAGAGCAAGATTATTGAATGTAAGTACAATATTTATTTTTAGAGGTGAATGTATCAAACCAGTTGCTGTGATAAAAGTGTTTTGTTGTTGTGCACTCTCCTCAAACAATAGCATGGTCTTTTTTCACTGTAATAGTTACTGTAAATTGGACAGTGCAGTTAGACTAACAGGAATTTAAGCTTTCTGCCCATATAAGACATGTCTATGTCCTGGAAAGTTTGCTGTTACTTCTAATGTCATTCTAATCACATTAGCGCAGGTTAGCAACAAACATTCCGGTATAGGGACACCCCGTAGCGGTTAAAAAAAGAGTCAAATAAATGGAAACTACGTATATATTAGATATACATAAGCCATTTTATACTTTTTTTAATAGAAAATAAAGGTAAATATGACTTTATACATCATTACCAAATAGGCTATAATTTTATCAAATTATGTTAGATTTTTGAAATAATGTTTTAATTATGTGTATTTAGGATACATTGTATGCTAGCTGTTCAACTGGAGTTAGCATTCTAGAATCCCTGCTATTTACAGTATGACCAAATACTGTAAAGATGTCATTCCCACCACACGTCATCACCACCATATAACTGTGATGGTAAGGACAGAATGTGGTGGTGATAATGGTGGTAATGAGTTCATACATTTTACTTACCTTAAGACCTGAAAAGACAAACAAATTACATATATGATTATGGTTAAGTTGAAATTGGACACCTATTTGCAAAATAAGACCATTACATGTTGTATTAGGATAGGACGATTGAGTGCTTTTGATGTCTATTTATGTGACCTACTATGGTTATTACTGAATTTAATTATTTATTTAAAATGTTTCTGTAAGATGCCCTCTAAATCAACCAAGGAGAGGGCAAGGACATACGCTATATATACATAAGTATTTGTTCACGCCTTCAAATAAGTGGATCAAATGAGTGGATTTGGCTTTTTCAGCCACACCTGTTGCTGAAAGGTGTATACAATTGAGCACACAGCCATGCAATCTCCATAGACAAACATTGGCAGTAGAATAGTCCATACGGAAGAGCTCAGTGACTTTCAACGTGGAACCGTCATACTGTAGGATGCCACCATTCCTTCAAGTCAGTTTGTCAAATTTCTGCCCTGCTAGAGCTGCCCTGATCAACTGTAAGTGCTGTTATTGTGAAGTGGAAATGTCTAGGAGCAACAACGGCTCATTCGCAAAGTGCTAGGCCACACAAGCTCACAGGACGAAACCGCCAAGTGCTGAAGCGCGTAGCGAGTAAAAATCATCTCTCCTACATTGTAACACTGACTACAGAGTTCCAAACTGCCTCTGGAAGCAACGTCAGCAAAATAACTGTTCGCCGGGAGCTTCATGAAATAGGTTTTCAGAGACAAGCAACCGCACACAAGCATAAGATCACCACACACAATCACACTTCACCATCTGGCAGTCCGATGGACAAATCTGGTTTTGGAGGATGCCAGGAGAACGCTCCCTGCCCCAATGCAGAGTGCCATCTGTAAAGTTTGGTGGAGGAGGAATAATGGTCTGAGGCTGTTTTTCATGCTTTGGGCTAGGCCACTTAGTTGCAGTGAAGGGAAATCTTAACACTACAGCATGCAATGACATTCTAGATGATTCTGTGCTTCCAACTTTGTGGCAACAGTTTGGGAAAGGCCCTTTCCTGTTTCATCATGACAATGCCCCCGTGCACAAAGCGAGGTGCATACAAAAATGGTTTGTTGAGATCGGTGTGGAAGAAATTGACTGGCCTGCACAGAGCCCTGACCTCAACCCCATTGAACACCTTTGAATTGAAACGAATAGTCTGTTCTATATCTTCAATAAAATGAAACACGTACAACTGTGACATTAAAATGTTAAATATTATTTTTAGTCAGTTGTTTAATATGAAATGTAATTTCCACCACACTCTGTCATTAGCACAATGCTAAGTCATTACCGTCACACCAAATATTTTAGAGGCAAAGGTGTATTGTCTTTTTTCCAGACAGAGTGAAGAAAATATTCAGATAGATAAAAAGCAGTTTCAAGAGGTTTCATTTTCCAAACCATTTTCCATCCAAAAGTGCCTGTATTTGCAAAATCAACCACGTACAGTAACAGAAAGTTACATGGCCTACAGCATGGTCAAGCAAGTTCATGTTTCCCAACATTTTCGGACCACTAAACAACTATTGATTTAGAACCAAAGAGAGTTACCGCAAGTCGCAAAGAAAACAGGAGCTGCCTCCACGATTCCAGCACTATTTCAACTTCCACATCATCAAATCTTAACAAAGGGCTGCAGTAAGTTTCAGAATGGGAATATGTTCATTTTAAATATTTCAAAAACGAAAAGCATTGTATTTGGGACAAATCATTCACTAAATCCTAAACCTCGACTAAATATTGTAATGAATAGACCCTAATGTGGAAATTGAGCAAGTTGAGGTGACTAAACAGCTTGGAGTAACCCTGGATTGTAAAACTGTCATGGTCAAAACATATTAAGACAACAGTAGCTAAGATAGGGAGAAATCTGTCCATAATAAAGCTCTGCCCTGCTTTTTGAACAGCACTATCAACAAGGCAGGTACTACAGGCCCTAGTTTTGTCGCACCTGGACTACTGTTCAGTCGTGTGGTCAGGTGCCTCCAAAGAAGGACTTAGGAAAATTGCAATTGGCTCAGAACAGGGCAGCACAGCTGGCCCTCGGGTGTACACAGAAAGCTAACATGAATAATATGTATGTCTATCTCTCCTGGCTCAAAGTGGAGGACAGATGGACTTCATCACTACTTGTATTTGTGAGAGGTATTGACATGTTGAATGCACCAAGCTGTCTGTTTGAACTACTGGCACACAGCTCGGACACACATGCATACCCCACAAGACATGCCACCGGAGGTCTCTTCACAGTCCCCAAGTCCAGAACAGACTATGGGAGGCACACAGTAGGACACAGAGCCATGACTACTTGGAACTCTATTCCACATCAAATAACTCATGCAAGCAGTAAAATTTGATTTAAAGACCAAAAATACAACTTATGGAACAGCAGGGGCTTTGAAGTGACACACACACAAGCACTGACACATGCATACACACACACGCTATACATACACACATGGATTTTGTGTTGTAGATATGTGGTAGTGGAGTAGGGGCCCCAGGGCACACACTTGGCCTATTGTGAAATCTGTTGTAAATGTGCTTTGAAATGTGTTGTGAATGTGTTGTAAGGTTTTTTAAATTGTATATCTACCTTAATTTTGCTGGAGGAGTAGCTGCTGCCTTGGCAAAATCACCTCTGCTTTGTCTAATGCAGTGACAACTAAAAGATACCAAAAACTATTTAGTCCAATCAACGTAAGTTAAATATGATGTGGCTGTCCATGGTTCTGATTTCTGTGTGTGCCTGTCAGTGTGTGTGTGCGCGCTCATGCAAGTAGAAAAACATGTTGACTCATCCTACATCTAGAGAAACGCGAATGCCATCCTCCTCTCTTTCATGTTGATGAAACTGTCATAGAGTACACACTTTTATTTTTTGTTGTATCTATCTGGCTAAAATGCTTGCTCGCTAGCCTAATTTCCATTCATGGGCAAAGTTAGCTAGTTAACATTAGCCTTCTGCATCTAGCTACATATTGAACTTCCTTCCTCTCAGGCCAGGGGCACAACAATGTATGAATTAATGGTTGGATCAGAATTGCCGTTCTAATCATTGCTCAGTACGGAGAATTACGTACAATCACAAGTCCAAATCTCTATCTCCATCCATGGCTAATTTAGGAAAGGGCCCATTTTAGCTAGCTAGCTAGCCACCGGAGGACAACAATACAACCAGATGCAACAATTGAACTTTTTCTGTCAGTGATGAATGCTCCCAAAGGGATTTGATAGGAGTGATGTCAGAATCAAAGCTGGCTTCACCTGAGACTTCTTTTGGTGCACCAGGACCATTCACAGTTGAGCTCGCTCAGTTCAGCTCAATGTTGATTGGCTAACTGTTATATTATTTTTTATCAAGGGAGGCCAAAAACTTGCTGGCTTCCCTTGCCTTCAATGTTATGTGCGGCAACAATGTCATACTCGTTTGGACCAGACAGCCACGGATAGAGGGCCTACGATGAGAGAGACAGAGGGGCGCTGTTTTGCTCGCTCAGATGCTTTCTCCTCTGAGATACATTCAGCCTCTTGTGAATTGAAGGAAAATTATGAAACACAGAGAGACAAAATATAAATAGTTGTATGTTTTTTTGGGGTGGAAGCCTGGCTTCCCTTGGCAGCCATGAATACACGCCACTGGCACGGGGGCATTGTCATGCGGAAACAGGAAAGGGCCTTCCCAAACTGTTGCCACAAAATTGGAAGCACAGAATCCAGCACAGAATCAACACCACTCCAGCCGACGTTTGGCATTGCACATGGTAATCTTAGGCTTGTCTGCGGCTGTTCAGCCTTCATGAAGTTCCCAACAAACAGTTATTGTGCTGATGTTGCTTCTAGAGAGGTCAGATTATTTTTTACGTGCTACACTCTTCAGCACTCAGCAGTTCCATTCTGTGAGCTCGTGTGGCCTACCAGTTCATGGCTGAGCTGTTGTTGCTCTTAGACATTTCCACTTCACAATAACTGCACTTACAGTTAACCGGGTCAGCTCTAGCAGGGCAGAAATTTGATGAACTGACTTGTTGGATAAGTGATATCCTATGACGGTGCCACGTTAAAAGTCACTGAGGTCTTCAGTAAGGCCATTCTACAGCCAATGTTTGTCTATGGAGATTGCATGGCTGTGTGCACAATTTATACACCTGTCAGGAACAGGTGTGGCTGCAATAGCAGAATCCACTGATTTGAAGTTGTGTCCACATACGTTTGTATACATAGTGTATCTCCCTATTGTAGCCTAGTGGTTAGTGCATTGGGCCAGTAACCAAAAGGTTGCTGGATTGAATCCCCGAGCTGACAAGGTAAAGATCTTTTGTTTTGCCCCTGAGCAAGGCAAAGCACCCACTGTTCCCCGGGTGCCAAAGATGTGGATTATGGCAGTGTTGATTCAGAGCATTGGTGCAACAGCTGTGTACAATAGTACCCCCTACTGGTTGTAGAGTGCAATAACTATTACACTTGGACATGGCCATCTTTTTTTATTTAACCAGGCAAGTCAGTTAAGAACAAATTCTTATTTACAATGACAGCTTAGGAACAGTGGGTTAACTGCCTTGTTCAGGAGTAGAACAACAGATTTTTACCTCGTCAGCTAAGGTATTCAATCTAGCGATCTTTTGGTTACCGGCCCAACGCTCTAACCACTAGGCGACCTGCCGCCCCACTTGGACAACTTGATGATGTCCAAGTGTATTTTATTCAAGTTATCTCTTATTGCCCAAACAAAAACGATGTCAACTAACAACACAACAACTCCGGATTAGGAAAACAAGATCGTTTTATCTGCAGCATAAACAGATAATATGATACTGATGTAGTAGTTGTGATGAAATATTTGTGACACAATCAGTTTTGTATTACAATTAGGATGAACATAATGCTTTCTCTGCAGCCTGAGCCTACAATAGTGCACAATGATGCAGCCTAGTTGTGATTTGTGTCATTTTCACTCAGTCGGTACTGTATCAGCTTCTCTCTATCTGCACAGCTACAACAGATAGTGGTGAATTGCTGCTGTAATGGATAGATACGGGTTTTAATCCTGAAGCCTATCCTATCCGGAAGTCTTACAGACTGCCTGTTATGATAAGCACAGTTATATTTAAATAGCTAACCCTTTCTTCTTTTCCTCCTCACCACAACCTCTACCTCCCCCCTCGCTCTCTCTCTTCTCCATACCACCACCCCCTGCCTCGCGTCTATATTTAGCCCACACAGCCTCCCTACTGTGTATCCAAAATAACTTCAATGACACACATTAGGGCACTGAAGCCTCTCCTTTCAGGACAGAGAGTCCTGTCGAGAATGTAAAAGCAAATATGTTACAGACATGGTAAGAAACACATTGATAAAGAGATTACCTTTGTAAATAACATACGTTACGTGTGAATGACTAGGTCGTATGGAATGACAAATAGAAGAATATATTGTCAAGAAGTAATGGGATGTAATGGCGAGAATGATAGAGGGGAGAGATGAAAAGAGAGAAAGAGAGAGGGGGGGGATTGAGAGGTTCACAGTTTTAATTTGGACAGGATTCTTTTTTTTGCAGTGCCTTGCTCCTCGAGTTTAAGCTTGACCTCAACAGGGTCAAGGTGCGGGGTCGGAGGTCAGGGGTGACAGCTGAAGAAGAAGAAACAGAATATCTCAGGGGAGATAAATATGTCACAACATCATATCAGGCTGTGTCCCAACTGGCGTCCTATTCCCTATACAGTACACTACATTTGACAAGGGGCGGTGACATGACTGAACAAGGTGTAGCCTAAAAGGCCAGGTCCTCAAGTAGCCCAGTTTTAGAACAGCCCACGAAGGTATGATGGAAAGAGATGGCTACAGTCCCTGGCTACGAAATGCAGTGGTGACAGTGGGAGGGTTGAGCGAGACTACAAATTCAAAGACAGCCTACTTTTCTATGCTCAAGTGAGAGAAAAACTTGGTTAAGCTGTTGTTTTACTATGAAACTCAATGCTGCTATTGTTTAAAATTCCGTAAAGCAGCTTGTGACTCTTAACTGGCTGGTGATGACTGGTTAGGTACACGGAAGCAAGAGAGTCGCCTGCGCGATTTGTATAATCGGAGGCGGAGCCTGAGCCAGAGCGGAGCCTGTCTGCCTGCTTGCCCACACTCCTTGCTTGCTCCCCCGCAGCTAACCAGCTTATGTAGGCTGGCTGTGTGTGCCGGCGTGTCCTTCCCACTGCTGAACAGATATTAATTGTGCTTATCACTGAAAAGCTCTAAATCGCTCCAAAATCTCTTGTTCAGTCCACTTAGTAGTCAGATTTTAGTCAGAGAGATAATTTCCTCTCATCTCGTTGTAGTCAACTGAATTGAAAAATAATTTTTGTTTACTCATAGTCTCATCAATTGCCACTGAAAAATAGGTGTTTGATGAATATTTTCGTCACTCATTTGGGTTAGGGTTATGATTAGGGTTAGGATTGAAATCAGATTGTAAGAAGATACATTTTTAGAAATAGGCAGGGTTTAATCATTTGTGGCTGTGGTAACTAGTGATGACCTTAAACCACTTCCTTATGCCACTGCATGAAGATTCTACAGATGTAGGATCTACATTTGATCACCATGTTGCAGGATAACTTTCCTACAATGTATGAATTTTTAAACTTGTATTGTTTTTTCGGTTAAAAAAAGGTTCTGAAGTTTGTCATTTCCACTTTGATAATTCAACCTTGATTTTCCCTTACAAAAATGTATCAACCCCCACAAAAAATGTCCAACAATTATAATCCACATAATAATAAACATTTTGGATTATTTTCCTGCCGTAGCAAACTGGCTCAAATTAAGATCCTACATATGTATATACAGTTCACCCAAACATTCCCCCACGTAGGTTGGTGTCATAATTTATTCATTTGGATTTATTCAATGGGAGGGAAGTTATTTGTTATTTTAAAGTGAGGAAATGGAATTTGCTGAATTTATTTAATTTGATAACCTCATTGGGGATATCATAATATCCAATACTGTTTCCGACATACTACATGACAAAAGGTATGTGGACACGTGCTTGTCGAACATCTCATTCCAAAATGAATATATAGTAGGCACTGATGTTGGGCGATTAGGCCTGGCAGCTAGACGGCGTTCCAATTCATCCCAAAAGTGTTCAATGGGGTTGAGGTCAGGGCTCTGGTGCATGCCAGTCAAGTTCTTCCACACCGATCCCCACAAACCATTTCTGTATGGGCCTCGCTTTGTGCACGGGGGGGCATTGTCATGCTGAAACAGGAAAGGGCCTTCCCCAAACTTTTGCCATAAAGTTGAAAGCACAGAATCGTCTAGAATGTAATTGTATGCTGTAAGCATTAAGATTTACCTTCACTGGAACTAAGGGGCTAGCTCGAACCTTGAAAAACAATCCCAGACCATTATTCCTCCTCCACCAAACTTTGGCACTCTGCATTGGGACAGGTAGCTTTCTCCTGGTATCCGCCAAACCCAGATTTATCTGTCGGACTGCCAGATGATTAAGCGTGATTCATCACTCGAAAGAACGTGTTTTCACTGCTCCAAAGTCCAATGGCGGCAAGCTTTACACCACTCCAGCCAGCGCATGGTGATCTTAGGCTTGTGTGGCTGCTCGGCCATGACACACACACACACACACACACACACACACACAGCCACACAGCCACAAACATGTGTAACAGTATAACTTTAGACCGTCCCCTCGCCCATACCCGGGCGCAAACCAGGGACCCTCTGCACACATCAACAACAGTCACCCACGAAGCATCGTTACCCATCGCTCCACAAAAGCCGCGGCCCTTGCAGAGCAAGGGGAACTACTGCTTCAAGGTCTCAGAGCAAGTGACATCACCGATTGAAACGCTATTTAGCGCGCACCACCGCTAACTAAGCTAGCAGTTTCACATCCGTTACACATGCACATATTGGTTTGATGACCTGAGGGGCACTTTGGTTACAAAGGTTCACTCTGTACTACTTCGGTTAGATAGGCCTAACTGCTCATCCCAAATGACCCTGACAACCTATCGGGTTGCCTGCAGATATAGGATTTCAATTTTAGACAGTTTACTACAGCAGGTGTCACGTTCTGACCTTTATTTCCTTTGTTTTGTCATTATTTAGTATGGTCAGGGCGTGAGTTGGGGTGGGCAGTCTATGTTTGTTTTTCTATGATTTGGGTATTTCTATGTTTCGGCCTAGTATGGTTCTCAATCAGAGGCAGGTGTCATTAGTTGTCTCTGATTGAGAATCATACTTAGGTAGCCTGGTTTTCACTGTGTGTTTGTGGGTGATTGTTCCTGTCTCTGTGTTTGCATCAGATAGGACTGTTTTGGGTTTTCACAGTTTTTGTATTCAGTTGTTCATGTGTACATTTACATATTAAAAGAACCATGGACACTTACCACGCCGCATATTGGTCCTCTGATCCTTTTTGCCTCTCCTCTTCGGAAGAAGAGGAGGAAATCCCTTACAGCAGGAAAATAATCCTGTAGCAACACAACATTTATTATTATGTGGATTATAATTAATGGACATTTTTGTAGGGGTTTATAGAGAGAGGAAACATCGAAGTGGAAATTACAAACTTCAAATACACTGCAAGTTTTATATTTCCGGCATTGCAGGAAAGTTCTCCTGCAACAGGGTGATCAAATTAAGATCCTACATCTCTAGATTAACAGCCACACTGGTGTAGGCTATGGGTGGATAGGGTATTCATTTAATCTGTTTGATCACTTCATAGTCCAGTGGTCACCAACTCTTGCCCAGGACTAAAGAGTGTAGGCTTTAGTTCCAGACAGATTGGAATAGAACACATTCGACTTGTTCTATTAATGCTGGCATGGATTAAATGCCTGCACTGCCTTGACCAGGATCAGGGTTGGTAAGTAGGCTACTGCTATATCCCACTCCACTGATAAAAGCATAAATCTGTATCTATCACATATGGTGTCATGAGAGACAAAATATGGGACAGTATTCAGTTACTTATACTGTGACTGTGAACGACCAAGACTGACCCCCTTTCCCATTCCCCATTTCAATCAAAACCTCACTTTAATCTTGTCTAACTAGAACATGCTGTATTTTAGGGACAGCGGAAAAGAGATGACTTCCCCAAAGCTCAGAAGATAAAAGAGATTTCTGGCCCTGTGCATCCCAAATGGCACCCTACTACCTATATACTGCACTACTTCTGACTAGAGCTCTATGAGTCCTGGTCAAATGTAGTGCACATTTGGAGCTCTACCTGGGATAACTGCTGCAGTCTGCTTTCATATCACTGTGACAGCTGTTATCCCCACTACTTCCAAGATGAGTCGCTCTTATCCGCCCTGTAACGATGGTTAATGTAATAACACTGGTTAATGTGATAACTTTTCTAAACGTATTAACCTTTAGATTTTTTATGTAATAAAGCCGGTTAATGTAATAACTTGGCAGATAAAATGTTGAAAGGGTAACATAATCATTTTTTCCACTTAAAGGGATAGTTCACCCAAATTACAAAATACATATTGTTTTCCTTACACTGTAAGCAGTCTATGGACAAGGTATGACAGCAATCGATGCTTTGGTTTAGTTTCCCTGGCATGGTTTCCACATGCATATTTTTTTGCGTTTGTGGCACAAATCCCATACTAGTCATGGGACCGATTTGAGCATTTTACTCACATCATGTTCAAAACATCTATAAGTGACTCTATTGAGCTTCACAATCTATTTTAGATACTTTCTGATGATTTGGACATGATGTGGACTTACACTCTTAGTTGTTAGTCTGTTGTTTCTCATTCTGAGCATTTGAATACATTAACACATTTTTTTATTGGTTTTCAGTTTGCCTTAGATTACATTCAGTCTCTCTGTGTAGGAGAGCAACAGTAGCTTCCATTTTCCTCAGTTCTTCTACCTACCTGTCAGTCTGGCTTCCGCGGCTCCTAGTTCCATCAGAAGGTTACACATGTCTGGCTGGCAGCTACTGTTTGTCTTGGCTAGGGTAGGACTCTCTTGTACTTGGTTCTACTGTGACATGACTTCATTAATGTGATGACTGTTATTTATCGAATCAACTAACCAACTGTTAACTGTTACTCGATTAAATGAACCATGCAACAATTAACCCATTAGGATTTGGGGCACCACGGAAGAAGTTGTTTAACGAGTTACCATCTCCTGAATTAAACGCTAGATGATATATACATAAGATATATCGATAACAGTAATTTATTAATCATTACCTCATATCAGTCTCATTCTGAATTTTTTACATTTTTTTATTTTTATTTATCCGTTATTTTACCTGGTAAGTTGACTGAGAACACATTCTCATTTACAGCTACGACCTGGGGAATAGTTACAGGGGAGGGGGGGGATGAATGAGCCAATTGTAAACATAGCAGACCTCTTGAATCTGCAAGATCCCCAGTATTTTCTGATTATTCAGTTCTACACAAATTGATTGAATTATGTGTTTAATAACTAACTAAATAATAACAAAGAATACACATACGCACTTACATGAGACAAAGGTCCCTAGTGAACTGACAAGATATGACGGCTTATTACGCAGAGATGGAGAAGGGGGTGGGAAAAATAGAGAGATAGGGAAAAAGGGAGATTTATCATATATTTGGAAACTACGCTCACAGTAACCATATATCTTGCACATGAGCTGCCGCCCATTTGTGTAAGAAACACAATGTATTTACATGTAGATGTCTTTGTTCGTCGTCTCTCTGTTGAAACCAATCAATCCTTCTATGGGGAATGGCTCGATGGGTGTAAGGTTCTGGTTGTCTACTTGAGGTCACAATGTCCATCTTCTTAGTTGTCCTGTCTCCAATGACTGTTTCCTCGCAGCAGCTACTTAGCTGTACAAGTGACTGTCTGAAGTGAGCTTCTCGCCTCTTTTCTTCCTCGGGTAGAGAGCCAAAGTCCCAAATCACTTTACACACGCAGCTGCAGACTGGCGTTGTTTCTGGTCTGGTAGGTTTATCTTCTTCACCTCATGTAGAGATTGAGAGTTTCCAACCGTTTCAACGTGTGGACCACGGTCACACGTCTTCTGGCATAAAGGAATTATTCAGGGTTCAGCTCCCGACCATTTTACACGCCAGCAGCAACCCAGCAATGTCTGCTGCATAGCAGAGTCCACTTGGGGGCTTAGAGTACTTATTTTATACACATGAGTGTCACACTTGCTCCGTTCGGCCTCACACTTATCTGTCATGGTTTGCAGGTAGAGAGGTCTTGAGTGCGGAGCGAGAGATTCAGTGATGAGATTTCCTCCACTTGCTTAGAAATCAATATTTCCATCTTCATCACCTGATTTCTCTCATCATTCATTTGGTCAGCGACTTCAATGAGTTCCACTGATTTGTCATCCAACTTGGCCACTGTGTTCATTAACTGATCGTCTCTGGCCTGCAGCATTTGTACTAGAACATTATTGCTTTGAGTAACGTTCATCAAAACTGCATGCAAGTTGCGCGCTCCTGCTTGTATATAACTCGTCAGATTGATCTAGTTTGGCGAGGGCCTCGTCGTATTTAGTTTTGGCTAAATTGAGTTGTTCCTGTAGAAAAGGATTTTGTTGAAGAGTTTGTGCTCGTTCATCGTCATACGTTTTTCCATGACTTTTAATTGTTCCGTTTTCAAACGCAGTTCCTCGGCTAGCAGAAAGTTTTCCTCTTCCGCTTTTGTCATTCGTTTCCTGGTTCTCTCCAACTTTCCCTTTATATCAGCAGTTTCTTGCATGTGCTTCTGCTGTACACTGCGCTACAGGACCGATGCCAATCTCTGATGGTGACACATCAGGCTAAACTGGAGAGAACCCATACAAGTCCTGCGCCCAATGGTTTAATTTGGAGGGCGTTTGTCGCAATATCTGCTGGTTTTCCGCTAATGGCATAGTTAGGTTTGATATTGCTGCAGAGGTCAGCGATCAATCCTTTTATGAGTGAGGGTTCACTAATTAGTGGGGGAATGGGGACCACTCAATTAACAGGTGTGCCTTGTTAAAAGTACATTTGTAGAATTTCTTTCCTTCTTAATGCGTTTGAGCCAATCAGTTGTGTTGTGACAAGTTAGGGGTGGTATACAGAAGATAGCCCTATTTGGTAAAAGACCAAGTCCCTATTATGGCAAGAACAGCTCAAATAAGCAAAGAGAAACTAAAGTACATCGTTACTTTAAGACATGAAGGGCAGTCAATCATGAAAATGTCAAGAATTTTTAACATTTCTTCAAGTGTAGTCACATAAACCATCAAGCGCTATGATGAAACTGGCTCTCATGATGACCGCCAGAGAAAAGGAAGACCCAGAGTTACCTTTGCTGCGGAGGATAAGTTCATTAGAGTTAACTGCACCTCAGATTGCATCCCAAATAAATGCTTCACAGAGGCAAGTAACAGACACATCTCAACATCAACTGTTCAGAGGAATCAGGCCTCCATGATCGAATTGCTGCAAAGAAACCTCTACTAAAGGACACCAATACGATGAAGATACTTGCTTGGGCCAAGAAACACAAGCAATGGACATTTGACCGGTGGAAAGCTGTCCTTTGGTCTGATGAGTCCAAATTTGAGATGTTTGGTTCCAATCACTGTGTCTTTGTGAGAAACAGAGTAGGTGAACGGATGATCCTCTGCATGAGTGGTTCCCACCGTGAAGCATTAAGGAGGAGGTGTGATAGTGTGGGGGTGCTTTGCTGGTGACACTGTCAGGGATTTGTTTAGAATTCAAGGCACACTTAACCAGCATGGCTACCACAGCATTGTGCAGCGATATGCCATCCCATCTGGTTTGCGCTTGGTGGGACTATCATTTATTTTTAAACAGAACAATGACCCAACACACCTCCAGGCTGTGTAAGGACTATTTGACCAAGAAGTAGAGGGATTGAGTGCTGCATCAGATGACCTGGCCTCCACAATCACCCGACCTCAATCCAATTGAGATGGTTTGGGATGAGTTGGACTGCAGAGTGAAGGAAAAGCAGCCAACAAGTGCTCAGCATATGTGGGAACTCCTTCAAAACTGTTGGAAAAGCATTCCAGGTGAAGCTGGTTGAGAAAATGCCAAGAGTGTGCAAAGCTGTCATCAAGGCAAAGAGTGGCTACTTAGAAGAATCTCAAATATAAAATATATTTTGATTTCTTTAACACTTTTTTAGTTACTACCTGATTCCATGTGTTATTTTGCCACATTATTTATTTTGTGTATGGTGTCCTAGAAACAAGGGGTGGCACAACTAACCCTACTGTGAAATATATAGGTTTTTAGTTTTAGTTGAATAGTAATTTAGTTAAATAGTAATACATTTTAAATTATTTATTTGTATTGTAATATTATAGATTAAATGTGATGTGTTTTTATTCATACATGTAGTAGTACCAATAGATCTGATTGGGACTAGGAAAAATGAAGTATTTTTCCCAACTTGGTAATAAAGGATTCCTCACTTCATTTTAATTTTTGTGTTGTTTCCTGTCAGACCAGAATATTGGGTGCTTATTTTGAGTTGTGGTCCTTCGCAAAGAATATTAACGCTGCAATGTGTTCAGTTGAATTTGTAGAGGATAAAAGGATGTTTTATCATTTAAAACCTCTAGAGGGACAGTTGTAGTTTGAGTCAAAGTAATCTGAGCAGCAAGGAACGTACCAACTAACCTACAGTATGCAGACGATGTGTTTCTCTCTGTCACAGGAAGAGGGCGGTGTTTCTTTACAGGTATGTGGTTTGATTGAGAGTGATTGATGAAAATGTCAGACTTAGATGTTGCAGGTTCAAGATGACATCTACATCGATTTAAAATGAATGTATACACAGAGTCTATACATGAACAGATGTTTCACCTCAGGGATTCGAATAACGACCTTTTGACTACCGGCCCAACACCCTAACCACTAGGCTACCGGCCGCGGTTGCTAATTGTCGCAAAGACTGATAGCAAAAACAGTCAATTGGTTGTACATCTCTGCTGTGTGTTAGATTGTAAACTATTGTGTGAAAAGGAATCTTGTCGTAGCGGGAGGTAGATTTGTGTCGTAATGTTGTTCTTCCCTGCCAATGTGGGTCAAGGATATGACTATGTCACCCAACTATGGTAAGTTGTGATACGATTCAACATTTGATACTTCATTACCGTACCAAATACAATTGTTAGGGATTTGATTTAGTGCAGCTCAGTAAATACAGGGACAAAAATACACACATATACATACCAACACAGGGATTGACACTAAAGGAGTTGCTACATCCATTTTTGGAATGAAAATGTAAGGATGTACCTATTGATTCTTGAAAAATATAACTGCCTTGTGTACTTAGTTCAACTGTCATACCCCATCAGAACTGAAAATATAAGCTTGTTTGACTCCAGTATTTGTAAACAAACACTATTATAGACTCAAAACATGGTTAAAACTATAATTTAGATATCATGGATGGTCAGTCCTTGCATCCATAATAATAAAAGTAATAATAGATACACAATGAGTAATGATAACTTGGCTATATATACAAGGGGTACCAGTACAGAGTCAATGTGCAGGGGTACGAAGTCATTGAGGTAGCTATGTACATAAAGTATAACTAGGATTAAAGTGACAGATAGTAAACAGTAGAAACAGCGTATGTGATGAGTCAAAATGTTTGTGCAAAAAGGATTCATGCGAAGCCTCCCAAGTGGCGCAGCAGTCTAAGGCACTGCATTGCAGTACTATCTGCGTCACTACAGATCCTGGTTTGATCCCAGGCTGTGTCGCAGCTGACCAGGAGCCCCATTGGCCCAGCTTCGTCCTAGCAAATCCTGTGATGGGCCGGGTGCAATGCACACTGACGCTGTTGCCAGGTGTATGGTGTTTCCTCCGACACATTGGTGTGGCTGACTTCTGGGTTAAGTGAGCATTGTGGCAAGAAGCAGTGTGGCTTGGCTTTGGAGGATGCATGGCTCTTGACCTTCGCCTCTCCCGAGTCTGTACAGGAGTTGCAGCGATGGGACAAGACTGTAACTACCAATTGGATATCATGAAAAAGGGGTCAAAAAACTCAGGGTAGCTGTTTGAACTGTTTAGCAAGTCATATGGCTTGGGGGTAGAAGCTGTTCAGGGTCCTGTTGGTTCTAGACTTCGTGTATTGGTGCCGCTTAAAGGAAACCTCTACCCAAAAACTATATTTTGGTATTTGTTTCATTAGTCCATTGTTGATATAGTCCACAAAATGTTTGCTTGTCAGCAATCAAGTTTTCAAGATATGTAAATTTCAAAATACAAAATGATTTCTGTGTTTAGAAAGGCACATATCTTGAAAACTTGATTGCTGAAAAGCTAAAGAAGTTTTGGACTATGTCAACAATGGACTAATTAAATACCAAAAGATAGTTTTGGGGAGAGCCTGCTCTGCGGTTGCCCCATCGGGCTGGTGATTTTTTTTATGAAAACAACCATCTGCAAAGAATTTGAGTATCCTAACACTGATCTTTCTGGTTCCTACCATTGTTTAAGTGAAAGTTTCAAGTTTGTGGAAAGGGTTCTACAAAGGGTTCTCCTATGGGGACAGCCAAAGAACCCTTTTAGGGTTTAGGGTTAGGGTTGAGGCTATAGGGTTATGGTTGAACTGGGATGTGGAGATGAAGCTAGGGTAAGGGCAATGGCTAGGGTTAGGGTTGAGTCGGCTTGTGGATAATAAGCAAAGTAAGTGTTAGGTTTAGGGACTGAGTAATAGACGGGTTAGCATCACTAAAACGATGAGCGCGATTCAATGGGGCAGCATTCTGTGCGTTATTGTGATACTGAATGACCAAACAGCTAGCAGCTATGGCAAAAAGCTGCCGGTGGAATCGTAGGTGGATCATTTCAACTAGTTTTATCTTGTTCTTGATACCATGTCTTGTGTTGAGGTGTTTTGACTGATGTCAACCCTGTCTGTTTTGTCCCATAGTTGTGCACGTGTCTACAACCAACCCATCTATAAACCTCAGAATACATTTTATATAGCATCAGAACACATAGAATGGCAATAAATTTTAAAAAGAAAGAAAGCTTGGTGCACAGGCATACCCACGCATAGCTCTCCGGTATAGGCTAATACGTATGCTATATGGACATAAATAGGAATTAAATGGTTGTAGGACTACATGGAATGATCCGAAAGACACAAACAAACACAAACGGTCCCCTAGTCAACAAGCGTACAGTCAACAGTATCTCAGACTGATTACGTGCCAATGACACGTTTGAGGCAAAACGTTTTGCTTTTACAAACCCAAACCCTTTCAGGTCGGTATTTGAACTAGTGTAGGGGTTCCTATTGTATGGACTGGTTTTGTGCAGTGGTTCCCTCCCTATTTGACCTTACCTTCCCATGTAGATCTCCTTACCACATAGACATTACATCACAGCTCTGTCATTCTATCACACACAGTCATACCGTCACGTCTAATAACATACTTAGTCAGAGCATGCCATGGTATGGAAGTGGAAGTGGGCATGCGATGGTGTTGGTGATTGCCAGCATATACTCTGAGTGTACAACACATTAGGGTCACCTTCTTAATATTGAGTTGCACCCCCTTTTCCCTTCAGAACAGACTGGGTTCTTCAAGGCATGAACTCCACAAGGTGTCAGAAGTATTCCACATGTGGCAGGTAGCCTAGTGGGGTGGCAGGTAGCCTAGTGGGGTGGCAGGTGGTAGCCTAGTGGGGTGGCAGGTAGCTTAGTGGGGTGGCAGGTAGCCTAGTGGGGTGGCAGGTAGCCTAGTGCTTAGAGTGTTGGACTAGTAACCGAAAGGTTTTAAGATCAAATACTTGAGCTGACAAGGTAAAGATCTGTTGTTCTGCCCCTGAACAAGGCAGTTAACCCACTGTTCCTAGGTTGTCATTGAAAATAAGAATTTGTTCTTTAACTGACTTGCCTAGTTAAATAAAGGTAAAAAAACAAAATCTACACTGATTGAAGTGGATTTAACAAGCGTCATCAATAAGGAATCATAGCGTTAGTCTGGATTGCTATGTCATGGAAAGAGCAGGTGTTCATAATGTTTGTACACTCAGTGTATGTGCGTGGTCTTTGTTAAGTGTGTGTACACTATGATAATGTGTACGTACGTATCAGTGAGTTTGTGCTCCTGTACACACAACACAATTTATGTTGCAATAGCAGATTAAAAGTCCACATTTTTGTGTGCACATTAGTTTGTTTGTAAGCGTGTACGTACTGTATCACATGTGAGTGTACGCGACTACTGTTCAGTATGTGGATGTCACAATAGCAGATTAACGGTCACCACAGTACCATATTGCCATGCCAGCTGAAATAGAACTGGAATAGTACAGTATGGAAAGATTTCTGAACGCTACTTACAGTGAATTACTGACACTTGCTGTGATTGCCTCTGTTGTCTGTAACAGTGTCCTTTCGTTCTTAATAGCGTTGAAATAACTTCACTTTCTTTATATTACAACACTTGCACAACTACTCACTTTCACTCGCTTCAGATTGTCAAGTGAGTGAATCACCTGCGTATAGGAAGTGACAAATGAGAGACACAATGCATATCTTAGGTAGGTATGTACGTTACTGATGTGACATTCCAGTTCACTTCAGATAAGATGTTGATATGATCGTCGTATGATACGTTGTGGAGAATGAAGTGATATTGAGCAATGAGTCATGTTTGATGATGTAATAATATAAGAAACCATATATATAAAAAAAAAAGTTGAATTCAAGTGCTTTAAAGTTATAGTATGCCTTCTCTGTCTGTCTGGTCTGTGGAATCTAATGTCTCTGTCTATTGGTAGCAACAAGGACACCTTGAACCATTCAATTTACCATGTCTATTCTTCTACTCTAATGACAGTTAAATACAGTAACTAAAGCTTAGTAAGGGGGTTGTTAGGAGGATCTACCAAATAACACAACAGTGAAGTTCAGACAATGCAGCTAGGAGATCGACTGGGCATTTTCCAGTGGATGGACCAGTTAGTGTATTTGTGTGTGTGTGTGTGTGTGTGTGTGTGTGTGTGTGTGTGTGTGTGTGTGTGTGTGTGTGTGCGTGTGCGTGTGTGCGTGTGTCCCACATGACATTTGTCTTGTCAAACACACAAAGTGACGTCAGAATGGTTGGACAATATAATCCATGGCCGTGTTAACAACTAATACTAAATACAGTGCATTCGGAAAGTATTCAGACCTCTTGACTTTTTCCACATTTTGATATATTACGGTCTTATTCTGAAATGGGATCAAAAATAGAAAAAATCCCTTATCAATCTACACATAATACCCCATGATGACAAAGCAAAACAAGTTTTTATACATTTTTGCAAATGTATTCAAAATAAAGAACTGACATATCACATTTACATAACTATTCAGACCCTTTACTCAGTACTTTGTTGAAGCACCTTTGGCAGCGATTACAGCATTGCGTCTTCTTGGGTATGATGCTACAAGCTTGGCACACCTGTATTTGAGGAGTTTCTCCCATTCTTCTTTGCAGATCCTCTCAAGCTCTTTCAGGTTGGATGGGGAGCGTTGCTGCACAGCTATTTTCAGGTCTCACTAGAGATGTTTGATCCGGGCTCTGGCTGGGCCACTCAAGGATATTCAGAGACTTGTCCCGAAGCCACTCCTGCATTGTCTTGGCTGTGTGCTTAGAGTCGTTGTCCTGTTGGAAGGTGAACCTTTGACACAGTCTGAGGTCCTGAGTGCTCTGGAGCATGTTTTCATCAAGGATCTGTACTTTTCCCCGTTCATCTTTGCCTCGTTCCTGACTAGTCTCCCAGTCCCTGCCGCTGAAAACATGCCCATAGCATGATGCTGCCAACACGCTTCACTGTAGGGATGGTGCCAGGTTTCCTCCAGACGTGACGCTTGGCATTCAGGCCAAAGATTTCAATCTTGGTTTCATCAGACCAGAGAATCTTGTTCATCATTGTCTGAGAGTCTTCAGGTGCCTTTAGGCAAACTCTTCAGGGGGCTGTCTTGTGCCTTTAACTGAGGAATGGCTTCAGTCTGGCCACTTTACTTTAAAGGCCTGCTTGGTGAAGTGCTGCAGAGATGGTTGTCCTTCTGGAAGGTTCTCCCTTCTCCACATAAGAACTCTAGAGTACTGTCAGAGTGACCATTGGGTTCTTGGTTTCCTCCCTGACCAAAGCCCTTCTCCCCCAATTGCTCAGTTTGGACAGGCGGCCAGCTCTAGGAAGAGTCTTTGGGGTTCCAAACGTCTTCCATTTAAGAATGATGGAGGCCACTGTGTTCTTGGGGACCTTCAATGCTGCAGAAATGTTTTGGTACCCTTTCCCAGATCTAGTTTTAATGCATTTTCAAAAATTCTAAAAACCTGTTTTCACTTTGTCATTATGGGGTATTGTGTGTAGATTGCTGAGAAAATACTCAGCATATTTAGTCCAGTTTAGAATAAGAGTGTAACGTAACTAAATGTGAAAAAAGTCAAGGGGTCTGAATACTTTCCGAAGTCACTGTATTTCTGAAACAAGTAGGTTATTTTATAATACACACATAACTAAGTTCACAATATTGCACTTTCTTTTTCTGGCTTGTTAATATATGTCATTTAGCAGACCCTTTTATCCTAAGCGTGCATACATTTTATGTATGGGTGGTCACATACATAAACTTCTGTCATCTTCTGACAAATTAAATGTATTCATTTGGGCCATTGAAACTAAAGCCAGCGTATGTTTTTTTGCTTCACCAAAACTGGTGTCTAACCCTTTGGCCACTTGATACAATCAAGACTGTACTCAAAAGACTGCCCTCCACTGTGTGAGGTTGAACGCTCAATCAAACTGAGCCAGATCTGAATGACACAGTTATTTACCTGGAATCATAGAATCAGCAAAAATACAATTAAAATGTTATCTGGAGTTGGATTATATTTAGGCCTAGATTGCATCTATTGTATCTAACTTCATGATATTATTCTTATTTCCTTTTCTTTGCAATATAGTTTCCGAGCATATTTAACACGCGGTGGAAGAGAAGAAATCGGATCCGTGAAAAGGGTGCAGTGACTCGACACAATCTATTGTCTGAGTGTCAGGCGTAGGTCCAACAATTGTTTCCACTCAGTACACCCTCCCCGAAAGGCAGCACATGAGGAGAGAAGCAGGTTTCTCCATCCATTGTCCCTCCTCCCTTCGTGAATGCTGTTTTAAGTAGCAGGTGAGTGATAAAACGTATCGGCGCTCGTCGGCCATTGGCCATAAACATTACACAACAAGTTGGAAATCGCAAATTCAACAATGAGTGGTTCGGAAGGAATCAGTGGCTAACTGCAAGCGGTGCAAATGCAATCCCTAGCCTGCTTTTCAGTGGAGTGGGTGTGTGGTCTGGGTTTAAAGGGTCTCTTTACCAAGCTGAAAAGGACAAACATTCAACATTGGCCATGCTGCCATGCTGCCAATCCAGCATGACCATGCTCAAAACAACTGGAAACTCGGAAATGGGAAATCTCAGACTTCAGTGAGTTCGAGACAACTGGGAACTCTGAGGGAAACGAGCTCCGCCTGGGAAAATAAGTTTTAAACTCTCATCCAACTTTGAATTGCAAGTCGGGAACTCAGGCTTCTTTCTAGAGCTCCGACCTGAAGATCACTGATATCACCATGATTCGACCTTGTTTTTCCCCCGAGATCCCAGTTGTCTTGAAAGCACCATAAATCCAGAGAATGCCAGACTTTGATGACAAAATGTTCCCACACAGGACCGTTGTGCCACCTTCCTGTTCAAGTGAGCACAGCACCACAAGGTGAGTCAAAAAATGCCTTGTATGCTGCTTCATAAGTCATGTCATATGCCAGGGCGATACGAATGCTGTAGCTAAGAAAGTAATACTAAGTGTATGTTGTGTAGTAAGCTGTTAGTAGCCCATGTGCCTCATCCTAATAATTTGGTCCCTTTTCCCCCTCATCATTTTGCCTACTGTTCTGACTTGGTGGTGCACATGTAGCCTGTATAGCCTGTTTTAGAGAAATGTAATCACCGGATATTGTAAGAGCTTTCATTGCCTGCTTATATGCCCCCTTTATTAATCCTATAGTTCTGACTTGGCATACAGGGAGAATACTGTAAAAACGGCCCATGTTCTGAATTCTGTCGCTGTATATTTAAAAAGTGCTGAACAAATAGTTATATTGACTACATCCGTCCAAGCTCGCTCATTAATGTCTTAATCGAAATTACGGGTTTGCCTCTTATCGACTCGTCGTCCCCTTATGTCATAGTTTGTACATCTCAATTGTCAGTAGAAACCACATTTGTTTAACCCTCCTGTTGTGTTCATTTCATTTTAATAAATTTTGTGTTCCCGGTCCAAAATGACCACCGCATAACTGATTATAAATCCATAATAATACATGTATTATCACCTAATGTTGTGTTAGATCTTTTTATCAACTTAAATTCTTGTGAACATTACACGTTTTGAACTGCTATTTGCTATTTATGGCCTGTAGGCTTCATTGACCTGAGCTCATACAACTCGTTTTTGAGTTTAAAAAAAGCATCATGTATGGATTATTTTGACTATAACAAATACTCAGATGGAACATATTGTGCTATTTATCACAGACTACCTTGTGTCAAAGTTTAACAAAGACTCTCTCCTCCTCACCAGTGTCATGATCAAAGATATGACCAAGAGCCTCACATATAGTATATCGTTTGGTCATTGTGCTGCCACAGAATGAATTGTGAGCAAGGTCTCAAAAAAGATTTATATACCAGAGCTGCGAGAAAAGTTCTATATATTATTGAAACAATAATTGTTTGTGAGAATGCCAACAGGTGTGGTTCCTGTGGGGGAAAGATTCTATTGGGGAAAGGTTCCCGTGGGGGTTGCCATGGAAGCCAAGAAGGGGAGTGAGGTGTGTGTGTGTGTGCTCAAACACACATGCATGTGGGGGTCTGGGAGAGAAAGTGTGTCCATTTGATGAATGGGCATGTGCCTGAAATCAATTTTATACATTCATTGTAGTCTCACCCATTCATTTTGATGGGGAACACCACAGGTGTACAAAAGTTAAATAAAACACCCAAATGTAATGAAAATCCTCTAAATGTATTTTGTGCGTTCAGATGCCCTGTGTGGACAAAGTCATGGAAGCTTATTAACTACATTTTTCCAATTTGAACGAAACACAGCAATTTTTTTTAAAGACCGTAAATGAGGCTGAATGAACTGTTTCGCTGCCAGACAAGGCTCCGCTGATAGCCAGGTGCAGCAGTGGTAAGGTGTTGGGAACTGCTGTTGAGACTCTGCTGTTGGGACAGCTTGTGGGCACTGTTTGTCACCGTTATAATGTCATTAATGTATTGTTTACTGTAGTGTTGTGTTGTGGCTTTGCTGGCATGTATTTAAAAATATATATGTTTTACCCCCCCCACCCCCCCCACCCCACAGATTTACATGGGAAACTCGCCACTGCACAGAACCACAAATCATTTGAAAACAAATCCAATTTTGATAAACTCCCATATCTATTTTGTGAAACACAACAGTATACCATCACAGCAGCCAGATTTGTGACATGTTGCCTTTCATACTTCAACTATTTGCATATTGTTATAACACTGTACACAGCCAGTAATATAACATTTGAAATGTCTCTATTCTTTTCAAACTTTTGTGAGTGTAATAGGCTATTTACTTTTAATTATTCCACTTGGTTTGGCAATGTAAACTTGTTTCCCATGCCAATAAAGAGAGAGAGAGAGAGAGAGAGAGAGAGAGAGAGAGATATTGATGGGTGGCTGGGTGGGGGATATTTCGGTGATGATGGTAGGCAGGGGTTAGGATAGCCTAGCCTACTACGAAGAGAGAGAGCCGAGCATGCAGGGTTTGTAGGAGGGGCCTAAACGGTAATCTCTTATATTGAAAACTCGAGCCGGTGGCTGGGAGAATTTGTATTTTATCCTGAATTTGAACAGTAGCTGCTGTAACCATCCATCCACCTCTTGCACCTGGCAATACACCTGCCGTTACCGACAACACTTGCACGAGACCTCCGGGCTTCACTAACGGTAAGAAGGAATGAATACATTTCACTGGCAGTGGCAGACATTTGGAGCACATTGGTGAGCATAGTCAAGATGATCGATCACTCACGATAACGGTATCCATCCATGATCGATCATTATGATTTTGTGATATTTGTTGTCATATTTGAAATCATATTTTATTTCTAGGCCAAATTATATTTTCAAAGAAGGCTACGTGTGATCGGGTATTCTGCATTGCCTTTCTATCATGTCTCTGTAGCCTACCTAAACCTTTTCTCATATTCCCGACCCGATTATTCCACTATCCCCATCCTATTCTTATCGGCCATTTTGTGTGGCCAAATTTAAGGAATTTGCCCGAGAGACTTAGTTACAGTGGAGGAGATGGTAATGATAAAGCAATGAAACGATGTATAAGACTACCCCGAAACTAGTCCATAGGCTACAATGCAGTTTTTATAGTCTACTGTGGGCCTATAGCATTATGGGACGGTGTGTCTGTCTGTATGTACTATAGTATAGGCAATGCGGATGAATGATGCCGATAGCCGATCTAATCGAATATGGACATGATCAAAGATTCACCCAATCACCGTTGAGGATGCAATCCTGGCGCTGTCATCACCATCACCCTCAGCCGAATATAATAAATGAATATAGTCATACGAAACAATAAAGATAACAAACATGTTTCTCAGATATCACCTCTCGGCATCACTTTTGCGATATATTTATCTGTTAGGCTCTATCCAAAGATAAGCCGTGCAGTTGCAGTCAGCATGGAATGCTGACAGCCCTTGGAAAAGGAGTCGCATACATTTCGGCATAAAGGACAGATAGGTGACGTGTGTGGGCGGGTGGAGATTTAGGGGGCATGAGATGGCAAGCTATGATGAATAATTCCTTTATTCACAACATAGGCTATGTTGCATAAATACGCATCTGCGGCCGCAATGCTATGGCACCAGTGAGGGAGCTGCTGAGCGGTGCGCGCGCCTCCGGTATGTGTACGTACAGCACGTGCTTGGATAGAGTCGTGACAGCTAGAATTCTTAGGTTCTCTAGACGTTGGTGCACGTGTGGCGCAATTGAGGTTATAGGCTATTTCTCAGAATTTAGCTATAACAGCAATTCCTGTAATTCTAGGTTTAACTTAACATGTAAAGGAAATACATTATGTATAAGCACACATGCTATGCATGCATTCTAGGCTATGGTTATTTCCCAGCCTGGGACAGTTCCACCGTAGATCAAAGCCTGATCTATTTCTCCACATTCAGTCTGGGTTGGGAAACTCGCTCACATTCGGCATGAGGAGCTGTGGGAGATGGAGTGAGACTTCTAACCAACCGGCTCTTCGAACCAACGTGCCCATGCAGTGCGCGTGCCGTGCGCCAAGGAGCGCGTGTGCATGCGCTCGCGTTTTTGCTCCTCTCTTCGGGAATGAAGAGGGAATGCATGCATACTATGTGATCTGATTCCACTTGACAGTTTGGAATTCGGGAATTAAAGAGGAGAGACATGACTGTGTCCTCATGATTAGATGTATCCAGAGACAGTTGATGAGGGAGAAAGATGGGAAAGCACAACATTGAGTAGAACAGATTCAGGGCATCAAGGCCTGCAAACTGTCCAACCTTTTATAGATATACAGACAGTTCTCTCTTTCTCACCCTACTCTTTGATTTCTGGTCTGTCTGTCTCTTGCTCTCATCCCTCGCTCTCACTCTCTCTCTCTTTCACTGTCTCTCTGTGTCTCACTCTTCTCACTCTAGATAGATTTGGGATGGAGTGAAGTGAGTGAGTGTCGCAGCATTTTCAAAGGACATGCCCGAAGGACTTGCTGTGCGTCCCACATGACACCCTGTTCCCTATGTAGTGCACTACTTTTGACTAGGGTCTGTAGGGTTCTGGTCAAAAGGAGGGAAATACATAAGGAAAAGTTTGCCATTTGGGGGGTTGAGCAGTTATATGTTTTATCATGAAGGGCTGTCGTGGAAATTCAGTACTGAGAGAAACTTGGTCATTTTTTTCAAACAATCCTCTTTATTTAATATCAATTAATTATTGCAATAATGAGGCTGGTCGACCCCCCCCCCACTCTTGAGTGTTGGACTGAGTAACCTAACCCGTACACAAGTGCAGAGTCCTGTATATAGCTGACACTAAGAATGATTCATCGTGGTTGGTTCAACCACTTCATACAGACCAAGGAGCATCATAAGTCACTCTGGGTTCATCCTGCCGTTATCTGCACGGGGAAGTGGTCTATCTCGGTTACACCGACCACATCCTGTATATGTAATGCAGTCTTTAACTCATCTGTCAGCTCAAGCCATCTCTAGTGACCATACGCCCAGATTAGCTGCAGGGAACTAGAGTGGAGACCATAAAAACAGACACTACTAGGACAGAAATGTCTTACTATTAGTTAAGTAAATAATTGTTACATATCCAACAAATGAGGTATGTATGCAATTTTCAGTGTGCGAATTACAGTGTGGGGGGGGTCTCTTCCCTGAATGCAACAGCAGTCAAACTTTGGGGGGTCTCTAAATAATGCTAATTTAACCATTCACCTTTTTGTTTGAAATGCAATTTACCTGGTCAATGAAAATGAAAGCTTATTCTAAATGAAACAAAGACCCCCACCTATCTGTCATGGTTTAAACCATGTATTGGCTGTTTGGATGCTGGAATTATTTCGGAGTGGACGAATATGCACAGGTAGCCTGCTTTTTGAAGTGATTTGTTTGACAATCAGATGAAAACATAATGTCTGGTTGTGTTCATGCCACATTAAAAGGTCATTATTTTTTGCCTTTAAATTTCATGTCTTTTACTATCAGGCCCATGAAAAATGACACACTTAGGAGGTACCATGAAAGGTTAGAGCCCCCCCCACGCACACCCTCCCCCTACCTCCCCACCCCTCTGCATCTGCTCTCCTTTTTATCCATTCACCCCTCATTCCTTCTACTGTATACACACACATGCACACACACGTGGCCACAGCACACACACACCCTATATGCTCTATACACACTCATTTGACCCCCCCATCACATTCATCAACCCCTCCCGTCCCCAACCCTCCACCCTCCCGTCCCTCTTAACCCAAAAGCAATTCTGGTGAAGTTAATTTATTCAGACTTACTGGGGTGTCCTCTATACCCACACAGGACTGAGTACCGACCATGCAGTTTATAAAGGATTAACAACACAACCACACACACACACGCACGCACACACACACACACACATATATATATATATATATTGGGGTGGCAGGTAGCCTAGTGGTTAGAGTGTTGGGCCAGTAACCGAAAAGTTGCTAGATCAAATCCCTGAGCTGATAAGGTAAAAATCTGCCGTTCTGCCCCTGAACAAGGCAGTTAACCCACTGTTCCCCGGTAGGCTGTCATTGTAAATAAGAATTTGTTCTTAACTGACTTGCCTAGTTACATTTAAAAAAATAGTTGGTTGAAGTTCCTCATGTATTGCCTACACACTGATCTGAGATAATTCTGTGTTTTTCCACCCTAAGGTTAGGAGTGAGGGGGTTAGGAGTGGGGGAGGTTAAGCTGATCCTAGATCTGTGTAGAATGGCTAACTCTCTTATCGGAGTGAGTGACAAATAGAGTTATGGGAAGGTAAGAGTGTTGATGAGTTCAGTGCAACAGCGTCATCGTCAGCTATTCAGTCTTGTTAGTCTGTTGCTGCATTTGCTTGCTTGTGATGCAGACATTATTGTGATGCCGATCTGGGTCTTGTTCATTAGGAACAAAACGGAAGAAAACAGACTGAAACAGGTAGGGACCTGTGTTTTTCCAATAAGAGATGTTAATTTAATTTTCATTGTGTGTCCTAATGGTCATGGTGATGCATGCCAGGGCATTTGTCCTGTGTCACTCACATCAGTATAATGGACCTCAAGGGAAACAGACTCATGCCTTCGTCATTCACAGCTGGATAGGAATAGCATGTTTGTTTCATAAGTGTTTTCTAAGACATTTTCTTAACATAGAGATACGAAAAAGGGTAAGGTTTTGGTCGCACTCTAATTTCTCTACTATCCCATCCCAGCACATTGCATCAAACGGATGCCTGTTTTTGTTTAGGTTTATCAATTCAAATGTTATTTGTCACATGTTAGTGTGTTAGTGTTTGGTTGGTCCAGCGCAGCTCTAGTATAATGTATGGCTATATTTCTGAAGCTCTAGTATGATTGATGTCTATATTTCTGCAGCTCTAGAATTATGTGCGTCTACATTTCTGCAGTTCTAGTATGATGTACAGGTAACTGCCAAAATAAAGGAAACACGTGAGTAAATGAGGAATACAAGGTATGTTTTAGGTAGGTGCTTTCACACAGGTGTGGTTCCTGAGTTAATTAAGCAATTAAATCATCCCATCATGCATAGGGTCATGTAAGAAAATGCCCAGTTGCTCATTATTCTTCGTACCATGGAAGAAGAGATCTCAGTGGCTTTGAAAGAGGGGTGTCAAAGGAGCATAGAGGGTTTAAAAGGTGTGTGAATGTGTGTGTGTCTCAGTTACCAGGTCTCAACCCAATTGAACACTTATGGGAGATTCTGGAGTGGCGCCTGAGAAAACCACCAAATTATAGAATTTCTCGTGGAAGAACGGTGTCGTATCCCTCCAAAAGAGTTCCAGACAAGGTGCATTGAAGCTGTTCTGACAGCTTGTGGTGGCTCAATTCCCTATTAAGACACTTTATGTTAGTGTTTCCTTTATTTTGGCAGTTACCTGTAGGTCCCTATTACTGCAGCTCTGCTAGTATGTTCTAATGTGTCTACATCAGTGGTTCCCAACCTTTTCTGTTCCAGGGACCACCAAAAACCTTCAAAAGCTGTTGAGGACCACCATCCACGGATACGCACAATCTTTTAAGCATGAAATATATTTGCGATCACATTTAGTCCATTTTAATAGTGAATGTAACAAATGAAAGGCCTAATATTATTATAAACAATTTGTATTGTGAAAAATAATGTAAAATTGCTTACAATGGCATTAATACTCCCAAATATTATTATTTTTATTTTTTATTTTTTTTTAGATATAGAAAATATATGTAAAAGAATTTGCAGACCAGCTGCAGTACTCCCGCGGACCATGTGTAGAAAACCACTGTTTTCTACACATACTGTACTACTCTAGTATGATCTAATACATATATATTTTCTGCAGGATGTAAATGTCTTTTTCTGCAGCTCTAGAATGATTTCCAATCCTAACCCAAGGATATTGTATGTAATTCTCCTTAAAAAAAAATAAAACCAGAGAGATGGGAAGAGGAAATTAGCCTTTTGAAATTATGCAATGTAAATCTTCCATATATCAGGATAGTAAGTTTGCGATTTTGACAAAAACTATAGGATGAGAGACAGATAGAGAGAGAAAAAGAGAGATAAATAGAGACACAGAGAGAGAGAGAGAGAGACACAGAGAGAGAGAGAGAGAGAGAGAGAGAGAGCAGGACATTAGAGAATGAGACATTTATATAAACAAGGAGTTGTTCTGTAAAATTATGGGCTGATGAAGATGGGAGTAAAAAGAGGGGGAGTGGGAGATTTATACAAACGAGAGGAAGTAAGTTACTCATGCTTGATGATGATGCCCTCAGACAACTGTTAAAACAGGCCACATATGCCATTTTGATTCCATGTGAACGTCATGTTCCATAACGTGTGTGACGTCCTCTAGCGCAAAAATCATCTAACTGATTAGAAGCTGCCCATAGGCACATATCTAGGATCAGCTCAGGCAATCCCCAATTCTAACCCCAACCATCATAGGGTCAATGTCAAAACCGACTTCAGATCAGCTGCTCTGGGAGGGAAATACTGTACAGGGGAAATACAGTGTATAAATACGTCATGGGATTTAACCACAGAGAGTTATGTAAACACACAAGCATAAGCACATGGACTAGATCCAGAGGGAGGGAGTCAGAGGAAAGAGACAAAAAGCAAGGGAGAGAGAGAGGATGAGGCTGCTGCCACGTGCGTTTGTTGTGTGCTTGTGCAAGCACGCTTGCGTGTATGTGTGTGTGTGTGTATGTGTTCGTGACAAAGAACGATAGAAAGAGATAGAGGCTACTACCCTCACGTTGCACTGCCTATTGTGACGTATTTACAGACAAAAGCGAACTGAAACCAGGGAGTTATCCTTTTACAATCACCTTGAAACGCTGCAGCAAAAGCCTTCTCTAATGTAGCCTAATTCAGGAATCACGACGGATGTTCAGTATCTGCTTTGTGAAAATTAAACGTAATCTCCAGTTGTAGATTGTGTTGATGTGTTCTCCCTATTCAGATGAGAGGACGGAGAATTGTATCATGCCGATGCAAAATGATCACAGACACACACACACACACACACACACACACGTCTCGTGTGCTCGATGACGATGGGACGTATCGACGTGGCATTTTACCTCACACGGATCGGCAGACACTGCTCGCTGAATAAATCATCCAAGATTAGAAGGGATGTGTGTGTGTGTGTGTGTGTGTGTGAAAGAGAGAGAGAGAAAGATAGAGAATCCTCAATCTTACCCCGTAAGGTCTTCGAGATAGAGAACAAGGAAGGTCATAGGTGAGTATTTGATCCAGAAATAGATGATGTGAAGAGTGTTATGTGTAATAGGTTAATTAAAGGTGTGTTCTGTAATTTCGTCGTCACCTAAAGGTGTGATCTGTCGTTTCTTTGTCCCTTGTGTGGCCCACGGGATAAAATTGACAAAATCAAATGGAAATCTCAAACTCCCCCCACACACGCACACACACAGTCACACACACACAGTCACACGCACCACACACCTGAGTAATAGGATAGGTCATTGTGTTGATATTGGACTTACACTGCAATAGCGTGAAGTACTGAGGTCACACTTATTGCGTACCTCTCTTTGTTTTGGCTCTCTAAAACTCGTAATAACTTGGCCTGCAGGCCTATCGCTCCAATCCTCTGTGTTTAGTAAAAGAGTCAGGACAGTAGCGCATGTGTGTGTGATGGTGTGTCTGACAGTGTGTATATGTGTGTGTGTGTTTGTGCACATGTACAAGAATGTGCTTGTCTGTGTGTGTGTGTGTTTGTGCACGTGTGTGTGTGTGTTTGTGTGTGTGTGTGTGTAGTCTAGAGTATCATCACTACAACACTGTGACAGCAGCACTGTATAGCCTAAATCCTCCTCTTCGCTGTCACCCTCTGTTGACATGTGATCCAGTTTAGTCAGTGTCACTGCTGTTTCAAATGGATAGGAAGAAAGACAATATCCGGGCAAATGGATTTGACTTTATTCTATGCTTTCTTATTCTATTCTATTCTATTCTATCCTATTCCATCCTTTTCTATCCTATTCTATCCTATCATATTCCATCCTATTCTAGCCTATCCTATTCTATTCTATCCTATTCCATCCTTTTCTATCCTATTCTATCCTATCATATTCCATCCTATTCTAGCCTATCCTATTCTATTCTATCATATTCCATCCTTTTCTATCCTATCCTATCATATTCCATCCTATTCCATCCTATCCTATTCTATCCTATTCTGTCCTATCCTATCCCATCCTATTCTATCCTATTCTATTCCATTCCATTATATTGTCCTATTCCATCCTATTATATTATATGCTATTCTATCCTATTCCATCCTATTCTATTCTATTCCATTCTATTATATCCTATTCCATCCTATTCAATCCTATTCTATTCTATCCTATCCTATTCTATTTCATCATATTTTATCCCATTCCACCCTATTCTGTCCTATTCTAGTATATCCTATTATATCCTATCCTATTCCATCCTTTTCTATTCCATCCTATTCTATCCTATCCTATTCCATCATTTTCTATCCTATTCTATCCTATTATATTCCATGCCATTCTATTGTCCTATTCCATCCTATTATATTCTATCATATTCTATCCTATTCCACCCTATTCTATTATACCCCATCCTATTCTATCCTATTCCATCCTATTCCATCCTATTATATTCTATTCTATCCTATTCCAACCTATTCTATTTCATCATATTTTATCCTATTCCATCCTATTCTGTCCTATTCTATTATATCCTATTCTATTCTATCCTATCCTATTCCATCCTATTCTATCCTATACTATTTCATACTATTCTATCCTATTCTATTCTATCCTATTCTTTATTGTTGTGAAATTGTTAGATATTACTGTTAGATATTACTGCACTGCCAGCAGCATACCACCCTGCATACCACTGCTGGCTTACTTCTGAAGCTAAGCAGGGTTGGTCCTGATCAGTTCCTGGATGGGAGACCAGATGCTGCTGGAAGTGGTGTTGGAGGGCCAGTAGGAGGCACTCTTTCCTCTGGTCTAAAAAAAATATCCCAATTCCCCAGGGCAGTGATTGGGGATACTGCCCTGTGTAGGGTGCTGTCTTTCGGATGGGACATTAAATGGGTGTCCTGACTCTCTGAGGTCATTAAAGATCCCATGGCACTTCTCGTAAGAGTAGGGGTGTTAACCCTGGTGTCCTGGCTAAATTCCCAATCTGGCCCTCAAACCATCATGGTCACCTAATAATCCCCAGTTTACAATTGGCTCATTAATCCCCCCTCCTCTCCCCTGTAACTATTCCCCAGGTCGTTGCTGCAAATGAGAACATGTTCTCAGTCAACTTACCTGGTAAAATAATGGATATAAAAATAAATAAATAAACTGTTAGAGCTAGAAACACAAGCATTTCTCTATACCTGCAATAACATCTGCTAAACATGTGTATGTGACAAATACAATTTGATTTGTTTTGATTTGACACACTGTTTCTAAGAGATGGGAAGAAAGAAGAAATGGATTCCAATCTATTTCATTTATAAATGTAGGCTTACTGTATACATCATGTGGTTTGAACATACACTATATATACAAAAGTATATGGATAAGTGAATCCACTTCAATCCACTTCATCGAATTCACTTCAAATAAGTGAATTCGATGATTTCAGCCACACCCGTTGCTGACAAGTGTATACAATGCAATCTCCATAGTCAAACATTGGCAGTAGAATGGCCTTACGGAAGAGCTCAGTGACTTTAAACGTGGCACCGTTATAGGATGCCACCTTTCCAACAAGTCAGTTCATCAAATTTATGCCCTGCTAGAGCTGCCCCGGTCAACTGTAAGTGCTGTTATTGTGAAGTGGAGCAACAACGGCTCAGCCACACAAGCTCACAGAACGGGACCGCCGAGTGCTGAAGCGTGTAAAAATCGTCTGATTTTGGTTGCAATACTCACCACCGAGTTCCAAACTGCCTCTGGAAGCAACAGCCTAAGATCACTATATGCAATGCCAAGCGTCGGCTGGAGTGTTGTAAATTTCACCACCATTGGACTCTGGAGCAGTGGAAACACGTTCTCTGGAGTAATGAATCACGCTTCACCATCTGGCAGTCCAATGTACATATCTGGGTTTGGCGGATGCCAGGAGAACAATACCTGCCCGAATGCATAGTTCCAACTGTAAAGTTTGATGGAGGAGGAATAATGGTCTGAGGCTGTTTTTCATGGTCCGGGCTAGGCCTCTTAGTTCCAGTGAAGGGAAATCTTAACACTACAACATACAATTACATTCTAGACGATTCTGTGCTACCAACTTTGTGGCAACAGTTTGGGGAATGCCCTTTCCTGTTTCAGCATGACAATGCCCCCGTGCACAAAGCAGATCGGTGTGGAAGAACTTGACTGGCTTGCGCAGAGCCCATTGGAACGCCGGCCTCAAGCCAGGCCTAATCGCCCGACATCAGTGCCCAACCTCATTAATGCTGTTGTGGCAGAACGGAAGCATGTCCCCAAAGCAATGTTCCAACATCTAGTGGAAAGCCTCCCCAGAAGAGTGGAGGCTGTTGTAGTAGCAAAGGGGGGACCAACTCCATATTAATGCCCATGGTTCTGGAATGAGACGTTCAACAAGCAGTTGTCCACATACGTTTGGTAATGTAGTGTGTCACTTGATGCCTCTTTGTTCAGCATGTTTGCTTGCCTGCCAACCAAACGTCAGCAAGAACATCATGCAGAAACAACCTTCCTATCCTCTCTTCTCCTCCTTACACCATGCACCTCTGATAGGCTTTTGTGTTTCTGTAATGGACAGGTGTCTGTTTACACTCGTAGAAAAAAAGGGTTCCGAAAGGGTTCTTCGGCTGTCCCCATAGGAAAACCGTTTTTGGTTCCAGGTTTGGTTCGGGTTCCATGTAGAACCCTCTGTGGAAAGGGTTCTATATTGAACCCAAAAGGGTTCTACCTAAAACCAAAAGGGTTCTAACCTGGAACCAAAAAGGGTTCTCCCATGGGGACAGCCGGAAGAACCCTCTTAGGTTCTAGATAGTACATTTTGTTGTAAGAGTGTATCTGTGTAGTAATTATCTTTCTCGTGATATTTCATGTCACTGAGGAGGTTAACAGATAGAAAAACGAGTGAAGCGTTAACGCGGGTCGTAGACGGTGGTGTGTGTGCTCGCTCGCGTGTATATGTGGACGGTCAATTGATTGGAAGGGCGCTGCTGAGGTGTGTATTGATGCCATGCTAAAGTTAATGTGGCAGTGATTCATTGTGTGTGCAGGTTTGTGTGTGTGACACTGTCACTGCCCCCCCCCTCCCCCTCCTCCCCCAGTGTGTTTATGGCACCGTGCCTATGCATGCCAGTTGATGGAAAAGTACCAGTTAGAGACAGGGGAGTGTGTTAGGTCTGCTGGGGCCAGACAGTGTTTTCTCTGTCCCAGGCAGGCGGCCTCCCTCCCTCCCTTCCTCAGCCCAGACACATCTCCCATCGACAGATTATCGGAAATGTCTGGCCCTGCCTCACTGCTTCAGCTAGAAGCCTCATTCCCCCTGGGGCCAACTAACACTAGCTGTCCATGCATGCATGGGACAGAGAACACACACACAGATGGAGACAGAGATACACTCTTACACATAGAAATACACACAAAAAAGTCTGAAAAGGTATGCATGCACTCACTACTGTTAGTTACTCTCGATATGAGTGTCTGCTAAATGACTAAAATGTAAATGTAAAATGTACACACATGTTACACATGGACACACACACACATACGGACGCATACGCACATGGACACACACACACACATACGGATGCATACACACATGGACACACACACACACATACGGATGCATACACACATGGACACACACACACATACGGACGCAGACGCACATGGACACAGACACACATACGGACGCATACACACATGGACACACACACACATACGGATGCATACACACATGGACACACACACACACATACGGATGCATACACACATGGACACACACACACATACGGATGCATATACACATGGACACACACACACATACGGATGCATACACACATGGACACACACACAGGCTTTAACCACTCAATAATCTCTGCACCTTTCCGGAATTCCTTTCCAACGACCTGAGCCCTCCTCCTCTCTCGCTCGTTTCGCCCCATGCTTTTCCCAAGCTCAGAAAAATGTGATTGTTTTCCGAGTGAGCCAGTGTTTTCCGAGGAATCCAGGGAAGCGGGTGAGGGGGAATTACCGAAGGGATTAGGGGGATAGGGGGTTGGCAGAGGGGGGCGCGCCACAGGGACGGATGCCAGTCGCCTCTCTCTGTGCCACATACAAACTGTTGCCAAACTGGACGGGCAAACTGGGCTGGCGTCCTGGCGATGACCAGAAGTCACATTAGTGCCGTCTGTGTGGTTAGGGGTTGTGTTGTCTGTGTTTTTCCTGACCAAGACCCCGTCCACTCTGGTCAAAACATTGGGATGCGGTAGTAAGTTAAGAGGTTATGGTTGTGTAGACTGCCTGACCGAGACCCTTTGAGGTTGACGTGTTTTGAAGCTACTTACTCTGTCTGACCAATGCCCATTGATGTTAAAGTTGACCCATTGATGTGAATTACAGGGATATGGTTGAAGTGTTGTGAAGCATAAAGTATACAGGCATCTAGACAGTGTATGGGTGTAATAGGAATTGCCAGGTCTGTAATGGGGAAATGTAAGGTCACTAAAGTTGCATATATTTGCATATATGCATATATTTATATGTGTCACGCCCTGACCTTAGTATTCTTTGTTTTCTTTATTATTTTGGTTAGGTCAGGGTGTGACATGGGCGATATGTGTGTTTTTGTCTTATTCTAGGGTGTTTGTCTAGGTGTTTATGTTGGTCTATGCCTTTATGTTGCCTAGATTGGTTCTCAATTAGAGGCAGGTGTTTATCGTTGTCTCTGATTGGGAACCATATTTAGGCAGCCATCTTCTTTGGGTATTTCGTGGGTTATTGTCTATGTTATGTTGCACGTTAGCACATTGTTTATATAGCGGTCACGTTCGTCTTATTCGTTTTGTTGTTTTTGTTTAAGTGTTCTTCGTGTTCTTCATTAAATAAAGAAGAATGTATTCTAACCACCCTGCGCTTTGGTCTACTCCATACGACGATCGTGACAGAATAACTCACCAACAATGGACCAAGCAGCGTGGTAACGGACAGCAGCAGCAATCAAAGGACTTCTGGACTTGGGAGGAGATCTGGACGGCAAAGGACCCTGGGCACAGCCAGGGGAATATCGCCGTCCCAAAGCAGAGCTGGAGGCAGCGAAAGCAGAGAGGCGCCGGTTTGAGGAGGCAGCACGGCGGCGCGGCTGGAAGCCCGAGTGGCAGCCCCAACAATGTATTGGGGGAGGGCACACAGGGAGTGTGACGAAGTCAGGTAAGGAGACCTGCGCCAGCTCCCTGTGCTTACCGTGGAGAGAGTGGGTGTTGTACCGGGCAGGCACCGTGTTATGCGCTGGAGCGCAAGGTGTCCCCAGTGCGTGTGCATAGCCTGGTGCGGTACATTCCAGCTCCTCGTATCGGCCGGGCTAGAGTGGGCATCGAGCCAGGTGCCATGAAGCCGGCTCTACGCATCTGGTCTCCAGTGCGTCTCCTCGGGCGGGCATACATGGCACCAGCCTTACGCATGGTGTTCCCGGTTCGGCTGCACAGCCCAGTGCGGGCTATTCCACCTTGCCGCACTGGCCTGGCTACGGGGAGCATTCAACCAGGTAAGGTTGGGCAGGCTCGGTGCTCCAGATCTCCAGTGCGCCTTCTCAGTCCGGTCTATCCGGTGCCATCTCCGCGCACCAGCCCTCCGGTGGCAGCCCCCCTAACCGGGCTCCCTGTGCGTCACCAGAGCCCAGTTCTCCCTGTTCCTCCTCCCCGCACTCGCCCTGAGGTGCGTGTCCTCGGCCCAGTACCACCAGTGCCGGCACCATGCACCAGGCCTACAGTGCGCCTCGTCTGTCCTGAGCCGCTAGAGTCTCCCGTCTGTCCTGAGCCGCCAGAGTCTCCCGTCTGTCCTGAGCCGCCAGAGTCTCCCGTCTGTCCTGAGCCGCCAGAGTCTCCCGTCTGTCCTGAGCCGCCAGAGTCTCCCGTCTGTCCTGAGCCGCCAGAGTCTCCCGTCTGTCCTGAGCCGCCAGAGTCTCCCGTCTGTCCTGAGCCGCCAGAGTCTCCCGTCTGTCCTGAGCCGCCAGAGTCTCCCGTCCTGTCCTGAGCCGCCAGAGTCTCCCGTCTGTCCTGAGCCGCCAGAGTCTCCCGTCTGTCCTGAGCCGCCAGAGTCTCCCGTCTGTCCTGAGCCGCCAGAGTCTCCCGTCTGTCCTGAGCCGCCAGAGTCTCCCGTCTGTCCTGAGCCGCCAGAGTCTCCCGTCTGTCCTGAGCCGCCAGAGTCTCCCGTCTGTCCTGAGCCGCCAGAGTCTCCCGTCTGTCCTGAGCCGCCAGAGTCTCCCGTCCTGTCCTGAGCCGCCAGAGTCTCCCGTCTGTCCTGAGCCGCCAGAGTCTCCCGTCTGTCCTGTCCTGAGCCGCCAGAGCCGCCCGTCTGTCCTGAGCCGCCAGAGCCGCCCGTCTGTCCTGAGCCGCCAGAGCCGCCCGTCTGTCCTGAGCCGCCAGAGCCGCCCGTCTGTCCTGAGCCGCCAGAGCCGCCCGTCTGTCCTGTGCCGCCAAAGCCGCCCGTCTGTCCTGAGCCGCCAGTCTGTCCTGAGCCGCCAGAGCCATCAGCCAGCCAGGAGCCGCCAGAGCCATCAGCCAGCCAGGAGCCGCCAGAGCCGTCAGCCAGCCAGCTACCCTTCAGTCCTGAGCTACCCCTCAGTCCGGAGCTGCCCCTCAGTCCGGAGCTGCCCCTCAGTCCAGTGGGGCCCTTTAGTAGGGTTGCCAGTCCTAGGTTGGCGGTGAAGGTCGCCGTTCCTAGGAGGCCACAAAAGCAGACTAAGACTATGGTGGAGTGGGGTCCACGTCCAGCACCCGAGCCGCCGCCGTGAAAGAGGCCCACCCGGACCCTCCCCTTTAGATTAGGTTTTGCGGCCGGAGTCCGCACCTTTGTGGGGGGGTACTGTCACGCCCTGACCTTAGTATTCTTTGTTTTCTTTATTATTTTGGTTAGGTCAGGGTGTGACATGGGCGATATGTGTGTTTTTGTATTATTCTAGGGTGTTTGTACTGTCTAGGGTTTTTTGTAGATTTATGGGGTTGTTTTCATCTAGGTGTTTATGTTGGTCTATGGTTGCCTAGATTGGTTCTCAATTAGAGGCAGGTGTTTATCGTTGTCTCTGATTGGGAACCATATTTAGGCAGCCACCTTCTTTGGGTATTTCGTGGGTTATTGTCTATGTTATGTTGCACGTTAGCACATTGTTTATATAGCGGTCACGTTCATCTTATTAGTTTTGTTGTTTTTGTTTAAAACCTGTTAGGGCTCAGCAGAATACTGCCCCCTTTGGGGCAATTGAGTGCCCATAGTAAACTGAATTATTTTTGTCCAAAATTGCTAATATATGCATATAATAATTATTATTGGATAGAAAACACTCTAAAGCTTCTAAAACCGTTTGAATTATGTCTGTAAGTATAGCAGAACTCACAGGGCAGGCAATCTCCCAAACTATTTTTGGGAGCCTCAAACTTGGAGCAACTTTGACGTCATCGCCCCCACCCTTCCCAACCAGCTATGGATCTGGAGACACTTTCTATGTCTTCCACTAGATGTCCTCATTCAGTACAGCGTTTAATTGTGCAAATCCCGTGAGTTTTGAGCCTTTGGCAGGCAAAAGACTGAGTGTCGCAAGAAAATATAAGGTTACGAGATCGCGCTTTTTGCAGACACGTCCTTTTGTTCCAGATCGCCTGCAAAGAAGCACGTTCGTCCGAGAGATTATATAATTGTTTTGTACGTTTAGAACATCCTAAAGCTTGATTCTGCACTTAGTTTGACCAGTTTAGTCGACATATAATATGTAATTTTGAAGTTTTGATGCGCAACTGTTCGGGGCCAGAAGTAATTTTGGAAGCATTTCAGCTGGAACTCGTAGCATTTGCTAATACAAAGACACATGACTTGAAACCAAACAATGTATTGGGTAAGTATGACTACTTCCACTACATTCTGAACGAAGACCATCAAAGGTAAGGGAATATTTATGTTGTAATTTTGTGTTTCTGTTGACTCCAACATAGCGGAGAAATATTGCTTATGTCTGACTGCCGTCTCAGATTATTGAAAAATGAACGATTTCTGTAACGTTAAAAAGAAATGTGACAAAGCGATTGCATTAAGAAGCAGTGTATCTTTCTAACTATATGTAGAACATGCATATTTAGTCAAAGTTTATGATGTGTATTGCTGTTATCTGGCGTTATCTGGCGGGGCTATCTATAATTTCTCCGGACATTTTTTACATTGACGCCATGTTCAGAAAATGCTAAACTGAGATTTATGGATATAAATGGCATATTATTGAAAAAACATAAATGTACTGTGTAACATGTCCTATTACTGTCATCTGATGAAGATTTTCAAAAGGTTAGTGAATGATTTATTTTTTAATCCTGCTTTTATGATTTTATATTTTCTGGGACAAAATGGCTGCCTCTTGTCTTTGTTTCGGTGGTGGTCTAATATAAATATGTGGTGTGTTTTCGCCGTAAAACATTTAAAAAATCTGACATGCTGGGTAGATGAACAAGATGTTTATCTTTCATTTGAGGTATTGGACTTGTTAATGTGTGGAGGTTAAATATTTCTAAGAATATTTTTGCATTGCCTGCGCCACGGTTTGAGCTGAACGGGGGGGTGGCGTCCCCTTGAGAGGGACGCCTCGCTTTGTGTTCTTCGTGTTCTTCATTAAATAAAGAAGAATGTATTCTAACCACGCTGCGCTTTGGTCTACTCCATATGACGATCGTGACAATATGGTATTATACAGGGCGCATTTTTTTTAAAGGTTTAAAAAAACAATAATAATAATATTTAGTTTATAGTGATTAACACAATGTTTAGCATATTCATATATGATGTACTACACATAATTTCCAGTGTTCAATTTGTGATACTCAAGGTGTGGGTTGACAGTCACTAGACTTCATACTGAATGTTATGGATTATGTTTATGTCTTTTGATAGTGATTGACACCAGACTGTGAATAGACCAGTGAATAATCAGTGTGTCCTCGGTCCTTGTACCTCCAGTCTGGCGTCAATCACTTATCAACAGATATGAGAATAATCCCATAACATTCAGTGTCAAGTCTTGTGACCGTCATCCAGCACCTTGAGTGTCACAAACAGAACACTGGAAATCATGTGTCATACATTGGGGTGACAGGTAGCCTAGTCGTTAGAGCGTTGGGCCTGTAACCAAAAGGTTGCTAATTCGAATCCCCCGAGCTGACAAGGTCAAATCTGTTGTTCTGCCCCTGAACAAGCCAGTTAAACTCACTGTTCCTAGGCCGTCGTTGTAATTAAGAATTTGTTCTTACTTGCCTACTTAAAGAAAGGTTCAATGGAAAATATAATTTTTTTTAGGTACACCCATCTAGTACAGGGTCAGCCTCCAGAACAGCCTGAATTCTAAAGGGAATGGAAATGTTGCTCAATTGGTATCAAGGGACCTAACGTGTGCCATTGACACTAGGCAGGATGGAGCCATAGACTTATGCTGCTTTTGCCAAATCCTGACTCTGCCATCAGCATGACACAACCCGTTGTGGTCGTCTGCTGCAATAGCCCATCCGTGACAATGACAGACGAGTTGTGGGCTCCCAGATGCCATTCTGTACACCACTGTTGTACTGTGCCGTTATTTGCCTGTTTGTGGCCCCGCTGTTACTGTAGCTTGCACGATTCTTGCCGTTCTCCTTCGACCTCTCTCATCAACATGCTGTTTTTGCCCAAAGGACTGCCGCTGACTGTTTTCTGTTTGTCGCTCCATTCTCGGTGAACCCTAGAAAGACACTGTTGTGCGTGAAAAGCCCAGGAGGCCGTCCATTTCTGAGATTCTGGAACCGGCGCGCCTGGCAACGACGAGGTCACTCGATTTTGCCCATTCTAACGTTCAATCGAACGATAACTGAATGCGCCTATGCCTGTCTGCCTGCTTTATATAGAAAGCCACGACCACATGACTCACTGTCTGTAGGAGCGAACCATTTTCGTGAACGAGGTGTTGTACCTAATAAACTGACCACTGAGTGTATAAATATGCTAAACATTGTGCTATTCACACTAAACTACATTTCCCCATTAAATTGGGTATTTGTCATCTTTCTTTTTGAAGGATACTTTGTGTACCTAGCAGCTTTGGAGAAATGCTGGATGTGAGTTCTGCAGCATATTTCCCTTCTGTCGAACCTGCTGTTCAGTATTTCTCCTTAAAGGCCCAATGCAGCTATTTTCATAGCAATATCAAATTATTTCTGGGTAACAATTAAGTACTTTACTATAATAGTTTTCCATTAAAATTGTCAAAAAGAAACACAAATCGCTTTTTAGCCTATTAACTAATTTATCACCTGACGATGTCATCAGGCAAGCCGAAACTCCACCCATGCAAAACCTGCGGATTACAAGGTCATGTGTAGATTGTATTTTCAACCAGCAACAATCAGGAAATAACACAGATAAAAATGTGTCACACTTTTACAGTGTAAGTTTCATAAGCTGTTACAAAACAGAATTTTGACTGCACTGGCCCTTTAAGATGGGATGTTATTTATCTATTTATCTCTAGAGTATATACTGTAGCTTTACTTTACTGGAGTTAAATCAGATCACATTCTCAATTACAGCAACGGATGTGCTTCCTGTCCATTTGCTTTATAGGCCTGCTCCTGGTCCCTAATCAGATTTTTGCACTCTCTCGCCCTTTCTCTTTCTCCCTCTTCCTGATCTCTATTGATCTCTCTCCCTCACTCCCTCACTCCCTCCTCTCATTCTCTTTATATCAATCTATATCCCTCCAATCCCTTCTCTCTCACTCCTTCACTATTTCTACCCGATCTCTTCATTTATCTATTCCTCTCTCTCTTATTTGACCTCTTCCACCCTTCTCTCTCACTCTCCTACTCACCTCCATCTTCTTCTTCTCTTCCTCTCTACTTTCTCCAATATTCTTTCCTCTCCTCCATTCCCCCCTTTCTCACTCACCTTCTTCTGGCCTTCCTCCCTCTCCATCCCATCTCTCCCCCTCCATTCCTTCTTCCTGTCTCCAGCTGTAAAGATGAAGATTGAGAACAGCCTGCCCCGCCCCCAGCTCCCCGAGACCCCTCCCCAGACGGGCCTCCAGTTCACCGTGGCGACAGAGGAGGACTTTGAAGAGATCATGGCGATGAGCCAGGACATCTATGGAGGGCTGGACTACCTGCCGACCCGCTACACCGCCTGGCTGTCGGAGTCCAACCGCACCGTCATACTGGCCCGCAAGCAGGGCAAAGTGGTGAGAAAAGGTTAAAAAGTGTGTCATAAACATGTTTTAGCATGTTTACAAAGATGTTATTAAGGTGTTGTAAGAGTGTGAGGAATGCTACCAGGCCTGGCAACAGGAGACCAACTGTACCGTTGTACTGGAGTGCAAAGAGGGAAAAGTGGGGAGAAAAGGCTATAAACAGTGTTATAAGGGTAATATAAACATGTTATAGCTTGTTTTTAAGGGGGTTATTAAGCTGTAAAAAGGGCTGTATTAGGAACTACCAGTACCTGCCCACGCACTACACTGCCTGGCTGTTCGAGACCAACCACACTGTCATACTAATGCTTTGCAAACAAGCAGGGCAAAGTGGTGTGAGGAGTTACAAGAGTCTTCAAGGGTGATACCAGAGAAATAGAATCCATGTTAGAGTCCTAAAGGAACCCTGGAGATTAGGAGTGGCCTACTTTGGAACCATTGAGAGTTACAGTTGAAGTCAGACGTTTACATACACTTAAGTTGGAGTCATTAAAACTGGTTTTTCAACCACTCCATAAAATTTCTTGTTAACAAACTATAGTTCTAGCAAGTCGGTTAGGACATCTACTGGGTGCATGACACAAGTCATTTTTCCAACAATTGTTTACAGACAGATTATTTCACTTCTAATTCACTGTATCACAATTCCAGTATGTCAGAGGATAACATACACTAAGTTGACTGTGCCTTTAAACAGCTCGGAAAATTCCAGAAACTTATGTGGCTGTAGAAGCTTCTGATAGGCTAATTGACATGGTTTGAGTCAATTGGAGGTGTACCTGTGGATGTATTTCAAGGCCTACTTTCTAACTCAGTGCCTCTTTGCTTGACATAATGGGAAAATCAAAAGAAATCAGCCAAGACCTCAGAAAATACCTCCACAAGTCTGGGTCATCCTTGGGAGCAATTTTCAAACGCCTGAAGGTACCACGTTCATCTGTACAAATAACAGTACGCAGTATAAACACCATGGGACCACGTAGCCGTCATACCGCTCAGGAAGGAGACGCGTTCTGTCTCCTAGAGATAAACGTACTTTGGTGTGAAAGTGCAAATCAATCCCAGAACAACAGCAAAGGACCTTGTGAAGATGCTGGAGGAAACAGGTACAAAAGTATTTATATCCACAGTAAAACGAGTCCTATATCGACATAATCTGAAAGGCCGCTCCGCAAGGAAGAAGCCACTGCTCCAAAATGTCCTCTGGTCTGATGAAACAAAAATAGAACTGTTTGGCCATAATGACCATCGTTATGTTTGGAGGAAAAAGGGGGAGGCTTGTAAGCCGAAGAGCACCATCCCAACCGTGAAGCACGGGGGTGTCAGCATCAGGTTGTGGGGGTGCTTTGCTGCAGGAGGGACTGGTGCACTTCCCAAAATAGATGGCATCATGTGGGAGGAAATTATTTGGATATATTGAAGCAACATCTCAAGACATCAGTCAGGAAGTTAAAGCTTGGTCACAAATGGGTCTTCCAAATGGACAATGACCCCAATCATACTTCCAAAGTTGTGGCAAAATGGCTCAAGGACAACAAAGTCAAGGTATTGGAGTGGCCATCACAAAGCCCTGACCTCAATCCTATAGAAAAGTTGTGGGCAGAACTGAAAATGTGTGCAAGCAAGGAGGCCTACAAACCTGACTCAGTTACACCAGCTCTGTCAGGAGGAATGGACCAAAATGCACCCAACTTATTGTGGGAAGCTCGTGGAAGGCTACCCAAAACGTTTGACCCAAGTTAAACAATTTAAAGGCATTGCTACAAAATTCTAATTGAGTGTATGTAAACTTCTGACCCACTGGGAACGTGATGAAAGAAATGAAAACTGAAACAAATCATTCTCTCTACTATTATTCTGATATTTCACATTTTTAAAATAAAGTGGTTCTTCTAACTGACCTAAGACAGTGAATTTTTACTTGGGTTAAATGTCAGGAATTGTGAAACTGAGTTAAAATGTATTTGGCTAAGGTGTATGTAAACTTCAGACTTCAAATGTATATTACCTAGAAATAACAAGAGAATTACAGATGTTCACACAATGTGTATCTCTTCAGCTGTTCATAATCTCCCTACGTCTTTCTCTCCCCTTCTCCTTTACCCCCCCCCCACCAGATTGCCCTGGAGTCAGTGTGTGTGATAGATGACGGTGACACCATGCTGGTGGAGGGGTTACGTGTGGCCCCCCAGGAGAGGGGGAAGGGCGTGGCAGGGGTGCTTCTGCGGTTCTGCTCTCAGCTGGTCAAGTCCAAGTGGCCTGAGGTGAAGGTGACCAGGCTGACCCGCGATGACCAGCTGGGGCCCAAGGACTTTCAGAAGTACCGCCTTATCACCAAACAGGTAGCTATTGTTTAATTGGTTCATTTGTTGCTTGCCTGATTGGCTAATTGATTGATTCGTATTAAGCCTTCCAAATTTCCAACATTTTCCAAGTTATTTCTAGTCGTCCTATTTCTGACGAGAAACCATTATAACTCTAGTCCACTTGTGTCAGGAAATCATGTTCTACCAAAATGACACATTCCCCTTTCACAACAATCTATTAACCAACCACACAACCTTCTCTTTACCCTACGTCCCTTCACCACCGCCTCTCTCCGAAAGGGCATCCTGCTAGTTCGCTTCAATGCCGAAGACCTCAAGCTCCGGCTCTCCGAACTGGGGCTGCATGTGACCCTCCCTCCCTCCTCTGAGGGTACCCCCCAGGGTTCTGACACCCCCCTTGTTCCCCCGGTCCTTCTGGACCTCAACGAGGCCCACCAAATGTTCCTCAACTCTGGCCTGATGTCCAACGTACTCCCTAACGCTACCATCGTCCAGGACTGGCAGCCGTTCAAGCCCCTACCCAGCAACATGGCCATTCTTCTGAAGAAGGTAAAATATTATATCATAATGAGAACCTCTGTGGAAATAAGTTGGTTGACTTTATCGTGTTTGGGGTTGCAAAATTCCTGTAACTTTCCCCAAATTCCCAGGTTTCCCAGAAATCTCGGTTGGAAGACTCGGAATCAGGGGAAAATAAGCATCTGTAAAACTTGGGAAAGTTACTCTAATTTTGAAACCCAAAAGTTGTAAAAATCCTTGATTATTTTCAATGTATTGCTCTACTCCCATGGCTGAAGCAACTCTATACGTATTTGACATTTCTCAAATAAAATGAATTAATTCATTCAAGGACATCGACTGGATGGTGGACGACCGCGACGTCCCCGCCGTGGCCAGCCTCTGCACCCACCCCTTCCGGGTGCCTGGAGGTCCTTACCGAGTTGGTGACGACACGTACTACCTCAACATCGACGTGTTCGGTAAGGACATAGGCCTGGTGCTCCAGCAGTTCCTGAGTCACCTCCGGCGCCACACAGCCACCCTGAAGGGCTACGTCATGTGTCAGATGTTTCTGGATCCCCCCATGTGGAAACCCATGGTCGAATTCTGTCGCCAGACACTGAAGGTGGAGCTGGTTAAGGAATATACAGAGCAGTGCGTGGTCGAGTCGGATGTCATGTAGCTGGCAGGAGAGGAAGGAGGAAGGAGGAAGAGGAAGAGGAGAAACAATATGAAGGAAAAAACGGGAAAAGTTGACAAATTCAGAAAATGTTTCAGAGACCCAACGAATGAACAAACCACATTCTCTTTAGAAAATGAAATGGGAAAGTTCCCAAAGAAACTCCGGAACAATTAGCAACAACCTCCCTAAGCAAGTCTATAGTGAAACAACTTAGAAGCCGCATTAGATTTGCAATATATTTGATATTAACACTACCGCTAACAAAAATATTTTTGGGAAAAAAGGCAGTTATTCGAAATACCTTTTGACAAATTAGTTTAAATTAATTTCTCAGTCTTTTACCATTCAGTCATCGCAAAAATCTAACTCTTAAACAACAGGAGTAACTTCATGCTAACGTTACTCCTTTAATAAAATAGAAAATGCAAGCTAGTTTATGGTATGTTATGCCGTTTAATCCTTTTTTTTGTAAATATAAAGTATAAATATGTACACATTCTGAATTGCAAATAAGTCTGCACAACTCTTGAGGCACTTTATTAAACCATATGAGCTGTTGTGCTAAAGTGCGAGTGATGAAGTGAGGAAGAGAGGAGTTGGTTTACTTTTAGAGATGACTGAATTGAACTGATTTAGAACGCATCACTCCCATCCATAGTCATGGTAGAAATCCTTTTGGACTTATTCTATCTAACACCAAATCCCCAAATACTGTCGAACAAACAATAGCCCTTCAGTGAATCTTACAGAGCATTTGCACGCTTATAATTCACACTAAATGGCTGAAAATGAACAGCTAGAAACACACTTAGCTCATAACACTGAAACCTGGCCAGTTAACTTTTAAAAGAATTTAGTTGTCTTCGTTGTTTTTTTTTTAACAGTCACTCAGTTTTTATTTTTATTTTTAAGCACTTAACCATATTGCTAATTTATAGCTACTTTTCCACGCGTACTTGAATGCGTCAGTAGTACGTAAAGAGGTAATATATTAACAGCAGGAGCTTTCTGGAGGCTGTCGTATAACAATGTGCAATCTAAGCTAACTCTATAGTAGATTGCTAACAATGTGAAAAAAAGGTAGATGTACTATACAGTATTCCGCAAAGACTCAAACAATTGAACTAATATAGTTGAGATTGACTTAGCATTAACAACATTGTTCGGTAGCTAGAGACATATTTCAACGGTAAACGTCGCCATCACAAATATTATCAGCCTTTGTAAAGGTTCAATTCTAGTCCCTCGTGGTTGTTGAAAACATCAACATAGATACTACAGTCACTCTAAGACACTTCATATCCACTCTATGAAGCTGCGTAGCCACCCTAAGAAGCTTCATAAGCTTTGGCACGTGGTAAGAGCTCAGCAAAGCAAATGGGACACAGTTTGCTCTCAAAGGCCTCATAACCACTCTACAAAGCTTCATAACCGCTCTACAAAGCTTCATAGCCACTCTACTAAGCTTTATAAGCTTTTGGCTCTTTGCTCTTGAACGTTCCCTTTAAGAAGTGATGCTTTTGACATGACGTAGCACTGAACGAGCATACATTGCAACCCCCAAATTGAGACTGAAGCCATCTAAAACCACTACAGAAGAGAGACTGGCCAGTCTATGGACTCTCCAACCTGCCCTCGTTGTAAAAGGGACCTTGTTGTAAGGGATGAATTGGACGGCGGAAGAGAATATCTTTTTAAATTCTTTTGGTACACTGACCCTTGTCTGGACACCCCATCTGTCATCCTCCTGTCTTTCCGAGACGAAAGGTTAAACACACTCACACATGATGAACTGAAGGATTGGACTGGATCGATATCGGACGATGGATGGACAAGATGCCTGGAGAAAGTGGAATGAAGAATGAAGCAAATGTCATACCGGATTCCATATTCGTCAAAGCCAAACAGAAACAACGAAACAATGCTTTGTAAAGGCTGATGATGATTTTCTCAGTTCTTTGAGAAGCACTTTCTATTTTTTTCCCACCCATTGAAGAAGCAAAGCTGGACTGAACCCCCCTTTTTTTGCTGCAGCTAGTCGTGAGGAAGAGGAAGATAAAGATTTTTAGCAACCCGAGTCCAGTGGTGAAGAGTAGTACACAAGCAATCCCACATAGATGTATTTTTTAACAAGATTGGCATTCACATTCTAGCCCATTTACATCTACCCAATGCAAACACTGCACCCCCACCCGTCTCTAAAGTCTTACCCCTACCCCACATACGAAACCCCACATGAACCCCCCCCCCGCAGACAAATCATTTCTGAGAAATTCTCCATGACATGGGAAGGTCGAGCTTTTCCTCACAATCAAGAACAACCCCTCTCTCATTCTCTCGTTCTCCATGAATAGATTCAAGACCAATTAAAAGCCACTGAGTTTAAAACATCATTATGTAGATTATCATCAACTCTTGGCTGGTCAAAGGTAAGGGGCCCTGGTTGTGCTGTCATATCCATGCTGGCCATCTGGTGTATGTAAATGGTCTTGGAGAGCCTGCTTTCCTGCTGCTAGTGTGTGAACAGAGGACCAGATGATGAGGGTTTTTACTATTCATGAAACTTAAGCAAAACGTTATTAACCTAATATAAACATTACTTGGCTTCTTGTTCATAAAACCTATTCAGAAAACCGCCGAGTTGCTTGTGGCTCCGTAGGATACACAAGTGAGTAATACTTTTTCGTTGGTGTTGGACGTTCATGAGTAGAGATCCGTGTATTTACGGGAAAGCCATTGAGATGGGAGCGGAGGAGCTAATTTGTCTCTCTGATAAGACGGAAGAGTGTATCCCTGTTTGACATTTGAAAACAATCCTCTTTTCCGTCCAGTCCAGTTCCACACCCCATATCTGTCTTTTTGTCTGCCTGTCGGTCTGTCTGCACAACTGGCAAATGGGAAGCAGTTCTACTGTTCCTTCCTGGTCTCCGTAACAACGGAGCTTCCTGGTCTCCGTAACAACGGAGCTCTCCGTTCTTAAAAGCATCCGAAGTGACAGTGAGGAGTGTGATATAGCTATCTTATAGTAACACAGTGTCATGGTAGTGAGACGCCGGTGGACGTTGCATGGTCTCAGATAGACCGTGTTGTATTGTATACCCATAATACCTTGCAAAGTCCACAGACCCACGAATCCAATGATTTTCCAAGACCATATGGCTAAATTGGATACCACAGCACGGCCCAAGGATACGACAGGGAGGATGTATTTGGTTGGAGGGTGAACACGCTAGGTAAACTTACTATATCTGATATGATACGCACGCACGCACACACACACACATACACGCATCAAATCCACACAAAAGGAAATTGCAACCTTCCCAAAAAAACTACCGCTCATCCCCATCACGCCCATGCAATCTATTGCCCAGATGCCCACTTACCCCCGCAACAACATGCCCTAATCTATGTTGTATCTACTACCACAGAGACAAGGTTGTTGTCATACAAACGGCCTCAGTGCCCAACATACCCACCCAGGAAAGACTGTCTATACCCATGTTCTCCATCTTCAATTGGTGGTTTGTCTGTGTCGTCTAGTATATTTATATATATTTGACCTACAGATATGTGCACAGTATTTCAGAGGGATGTTGGATTCAGTAGGTATATTTTGTCTTGGGACTTATTTGATTATTTGTAAAGGTATGTTGGGTTGTGTGTTTGAGGGAAAGCTGGAAGGACAAAGTTTGGTAGAGATCCAAAGAGATTGGATTGGTTCTAGACTGCTTCACAATGAATTTGTCTCCCATCAGATAATTCAGATTGATCAAAAGACTCTACAGCAGATAATCCACGCTGATCTATCCTTGTACTCAGAGATATTCTCTAGAGAAGTACAAGTCATCCACTGTTCTGAAACATTCTAAACAAACTCTCCTCCCTCCCTTGTCCCCCAGAGCACACAAACACAGCAAAGAGAATGAATGGTGTTTAACCAACAGCCTTGGAAATAGATACGGTCTATCTTTTAGGGTTTCCTAAAGCACTGTGTAGTAGTATGTGACATGCACTTTACATGTGAAAGCTACTGTATGGATATGTACTAAACCAAGAAGAGGGTACTTCATACTCTAACCATCCCTGATAGCGCTGATTTGATTCGGGTTTTTTTTATACAGCGAGGTTACTGTTACTGTGCTACCATTGAGTCGGATCTTGGTCTAATGATGGTAAAGTAAGCATTTTGTTCAGCCCGATTCATTCGCTCTCTGCCGCTGTGATTCTGTTGGGGAGGGCAGCAGGGCAGCGAATGAAACGGGGGTCTGTTCAAAATGATTGATGGAGTGTTGGGAATGGAATGGAAAGATGAACGGGAACACTCGATAGTGTTCTAATGTTTTCTGTCTCGCTGTCGTCAACGGCGATGTTAATCAGCCATGGTTACAATCGCCACGGTTACGCAACTCAGAGCAAAGATAAGATCTCCGTTGTGAATGAATTCTTTCTCGTTATGAATCTGATTAGATGCTTAATTGGTTGATTAAACATAATAGTCATACATACTCATTATTGATCACATTTGATGTACAAACAATGCTTTGATTTACAATTCTGGTGGCTGTTGATGGCTGGTTATCATCTTGCTGTGGGTTTGTGTTCTCCAATTGTACAAATTGATAATTTTGTCTGAGATTCTTTAGTTTGTAAAAATTATTTTATCTTCTACTAATTATTTCCTCTTTATCTAACCAGTATTTTTCCACCATCCCATTTTTTCTAATTTTAATTCCTCACCCATGTTCACCTTGTTCTTAAAACCACTCAACATTTAATCTCTTTAAATCTAGATTTGGTCATTTTGAATGCAGAGATGGTTGTTATTAAAAGCCTGAGCTGTCATGAAGTAGATAGAGCAGAGACGTGTTACAGTTGTTAGCATTTTGTCTGATAGGGAAGCATGAAAGGTGCCATGGGATGTGTTTCAAACACAGGGAAGATGTATTGTCTCGAACTTGTATTGGTAACATTGCTTGTACCCAGATCTGTAGGCGTTTCAGCCATCTCCTCTGTCTATGACAGTCAGAGAAAGTTGATTAAAACACATACTGATCTGGGACCAGTCTAGTGGCTAGCGGTAGCTATGCTTGGTGGTGGAGAAGGCGAGAGTAAAACGAACCCCTCGTCACTCGTTTAGGAAATGGCTTTTCACTTCTTCTTTTTTCTTGGCCTGGTCGCAAAGACAGACGAGGGAAGGAGAGATGGAGGGAGGTCATAGAGGATATGGGGTTGAGGGAAGGAGAGGTCAGGGAGAGCAGGAGGGGAAGGAGGGATGGTGTGGGGGTTGTGGAAGAGGAGATTAGAGTAGAGTAGCGTAACAGGAGTCGCTCTCTCTCTCTTTATTATTGCATTACCACTTTGGTAATTAAAGGGCGTAAGAGGTTGGAAAAACCAGGGGCGGATGGTTACAGTAGGAACTGTAGACTCTACTGTACCCCAGGCACCCTGATAACATTCCGTGAAGCTTTGTAGCCACACTAAGGTGCTTTATAACCACTCTATGAGGTTCCATACTGTAGAGTCTCAACTTTTACCCACATGTTTGTGGGTAAAAGTTCAGGCAAAAACGTGTGGGGGGGGACAGAGATAGCAACAGAGAGGAAGAGGTGAATGACAACTGAGGACGAGGCCAGTCAAACTATTTATACATACATACTACCATTGACATGTATCCACACTATGTGTCCTTGTAGACACTTCAGCAGGGCTCTCCAACCCTGTTCCTGAAGAGCTATAGGTTTTCGCTCCAACCCCAGTTGTAACTAACCTGATTCGGCTTATCAGCCAGTGATTAGAATCAGGTGCGCTATTTTAGGGTTGGGAGTGAAAACCCACAGGATGGTAGCTCTCCAGGAACAGGTGTACAGCCTGTGTCTCATTGGCAGTGTTGTGAGTGATAGGTTGTCTTTTCTGGTCACCAGTTATTTCGACTGGGTTACATTTTTCACACAACCAGTGTTGTGTTCACATCTATCCAGGGCAACTAGAGAACCAGGAAGTCAAGTGAAAGCGCTAAGCTGTTCTGTATGCAGGGTGAGGCTGTGTCCGGAATGACACTCTATTCCATACATAAGTGCACTAGTTTTGACCAGAGCCCTCATCAAAAGTAGTGCACTATATAGGGCAAGGATGGGCAACTGGCGCCGCCCCCTTTTGATGGCCCTCAGATCAATTCAGTTGGGATCTTAACTTACTGTTGCAAGTTAGAATAGTAGAATACACAAGGTTCTCTGCTCTGCTGGCCAGTATTTATCTCCACTCATACACAAGTAATAAAGGGCTAGTGTACTAATTTGATGGAGAAAATGTATTTTAATATATAAAAATTTAAATTCGATTTTTCATGGGGTGTTGAAGTACTCTCAGCACCCCTACTTCCCGCAGCTATGCAAACATTTCTCTCCACCCCATGGCAAAATGTGTAGAATTGCAAAAAAGTACCTCTAAAAAAATCTAAAATGTTCTCTCAGCTGTCAAGAGGGGGGCTGCTAAAATAATTTGCTGCCAATGTGGTGGGGGGTACGCACATATGGGTACGCAGACCCACGAGTAACTGTGGTCCCTCATGACGTGTTCCGTTTTTTTGTGTCCCCAACCCCATCAAAGTTGCCCATCCCTGATATAGGGAATAGGGTGCTGTTTCAGACACACGGTCAGGGTTTCCTTTCAAGACTAAAATACATTTAATCCCCTATGGGGAGGTAAGAACCAGCAAGGTTTGTATTTATATATATATATAGACTAACTCCACATGGAGATGGAGTTGAAGGCCCATCGCCTGCTGATGGCAGGATAAATGATACAGTAAGGGGCCCTAAACACACACACACACACACACTTTACATGCGTCGACGTGAACACAGGCAGGAATGTCTATTCCTCTGCTGAACTGCTTACTGCTTACCCAGCGACACTGAAGAGGCTCCGCGACAGTTAGCTAGAGTTTCAGCCAGACTTTCTCCCCGTGTGTGTGTGCATGCCTGCGTGTGTGTGCGTAATCTGTCGATGTGTCGCAGTGTCTGGTTGCACGGGGAGAGAGACAGAGACCCTTTTCAGTCAAATAGGGCAATGGTCTCCTTACCGAACCACCTGATCCGCTACTGTCTCAGCAGGTTGTGAATGGAAAGACTCCTCCTCCGTCCTAATTGGCACCCTATTCCCTCTGTAGTACACTACTTTTGACCAGGGCCCCCATAGGGCTCTGATCAAAAGTAGTGCACTATGTAGGGAATATGGTTCCATTTAGGACAATGGCTCTGTAAAGAGAGAACAGGAGAAGGGGAATAAGAGGAGAAGGGGGGGAGAGGTTAGGAAAGAGAGATGTGTAGGGTTTTTCGGGCGCTTATCTCGAGTTTGGAAGGGGAGAAGAGGGAACGGGGGGAGAGGTTAGGAAGAGAGAGAGTTTTTCAGATGCTTGTTGTGGGTTTTGGAGAGAGCCAGACGGGTACCTACTGTCTACTTTTATGGCTGTTGGAAGCCGCTGCTGGTGGATGTGGTTTTGGCTCAATGCGTGAAGCTCTGGATGTTGGAATGGACTCTGTGTCGAGGGTATAATGACAGGATAATAGTCATTAATGGGTAAATTATAGCTAGGCTTGGAATGGATTCAGACAGTGCTGCCATTGATATCGAGTAGCCAGGAGTAGCGTAGTTGTACACAGACATGCACATGTAATACACACATGTAACATATGTAATACACACATGTAACATATGTAATACACACATGTAACATATGTAATACACACATGTAACATATGTAATACACACATGTAACATATGTAATACACACATGTAACATATGTAATACACACATGTAACATATGTAATACACACATGTAACATATGTAATACACACATGTAACATATGTAATACACACATGTAACATCAGTAATACACACACAAGCACATACGGTAACATGTCAAATTGATCATAATCCCATTTTTCTATATTTTCTAAATGGATGAAAGCACCTACCCATAATGCGTGTTTGATCATCGCCCTGTCCCGGGAAAGTGGTTTTTACATTTGTTTTGTTTTCCTTTGTTTTTTTCATCCCTTCTTCTTTACGTTTATTCCTCTTCCTCTGAACCCTGGAAGAGTCTTACATCTCCTCATTCAACTCAAGGTTCATTTAAGACAAATCTTCATCTCAGTCGAAGACAGAAATGCAGGCGTAAGTTTGTGTCAAAATGTTGTCCACGCCTGTGAAAAGTAATTAAGACGAGAAGCACAAATGAAAGCTTAATGTTTTGCAAATGATAAATTCAACTGAAACTGTCATTCAAACAAAACACTTTCCACTGAAACCACAAGCAGAACTAAGAGGTTTCAAGTCTTTTCCTCTTCATTTCCTTTCCGAGGGGGAGATAAAAGAAAATTATATAAAGTGACTACTTGACCATACTGCCCCATGCCAATGTCTCTTCGAACTGTGAACAACTACTGTATTGTGCTTTTGTGCATTTATATGTTATGACTGTTGATGAAAAATACTGTAAGGAACATGGGAGTGGAAGAAACCCTAGGAATAGAAACATGGCGGCCATTACCATTGATTTGAATGGGGATGGCCATTCTAGGTATTCTATCTCTATGGGTGAAACGCAACTGGACCCTCTACCCCATTTATCTGTGACCATGCATATAGCGTCTGTGTTGTGATAACTAATCGTGCGAACCGTGCTATGTGCATGTTATCCAACCCAAAGTAGCACTGACTGTCTTGCACATGAAATACAGTATGTACCCTTGTTGCATACATTCATGTGTACATTGTAAATAGCCTAAAAATCTATCTATCTGAAAGGAAATCTGAATATGGACTTTTAGAAGAAAACAAGACACACCATATTGTAATTTTGTATGTTTGAACAGAGAGGTTTTAGATGCTATATGCACTTTAAGATTAAAACAAACACGAAAACAGTTTCCGGTTGCGTATCCATACCCAAGTTCTGGAAAAATGTTAAGTGGGATTGATTTTTCTGTAACACCAGACCGGGGTGGGGGGATTTCTGTGTAACACCAGACGTGGTCATTCAGTGGGGTTTCATTCAATTCACTTCAAAGGTCTCAGAGCTTCCTGATCAAATGGTCCACCACCACATTCATTCCTCAGGTAATCTTGAGTGAATACTCTTACTTAACTCCCTTTCCTTCTTTCTTTCTTATTTACATCCAAAGATGTAAAGCAAAGAAACAGCATACTATGATATTATACTCCCTATTAAGTGGAATAATCCCACCCGAATACTGTGGTGTTCTGTGTCCAAATGTCAGTTAAAGTCAAACCAAAGTCTTCTCAGATGGTCTCCCAGGCAACACAACACAGCCCCATCTGTCACACTATACTATTGTTATAACGTCACAATCAGAATTGATTATCTATAATGTGAAGGTCGAAACACAGCTTCTCTGTATGACCTACTGTAAAAATCGAAAGGAAAAAATATCACCGTAAATGTGCATGTACAGAAATTGAATGATGGCAATTACTGCTGTGCCTGAAAGTGACTCAACAATCTCCTTTATTAGAAATAATAAGAGATATTTTGGAGATTTCAAGATTAGATGTATCTGGAGACGCCTTCAAAGTTAACAAATAGACAGCTTTGGTCAAAGACATGGCCATTGCTGTTCATGATTGTTTTTATTTTTCAACATCGAAAAGTCAAAAGCGGCAAAATATTCATACGTACCTTGCCAAACTTTCCCTATAGGGGGTCCAACTAAATGACCAATGTCTGAATGAACATACAAATACATATGTTATGTAGACTTGGGTTACATGAAAGTGCCAAGACCTTGACCCCTGCTCGGAACCACCAAGGTCATAAGGTCAAAGGTCATAGAGCAAAGGTTAAGGTGCTGGAGTTTTCATATAGCCCTTTTTTCCTTGATATGGCTGCAGCTGTCGAGTTTCACCTAGAGTCTCACGATTATATACAGACGCAGAGTATAGTGTGGAATATATTGTGTGTTGAAGCCAATATGCCACTGACTCAACAGTTATAACAGGTTATAACCTGCAATCAGGTTATATTGATCAATTCATGCTAGTATTATAGGATCCTGAGTGATAAAAGTCAGGATATACTGTACATTTATTAGTCTAATAACTTTACAGTTTAAAGTCATTTTAGTGAGACTTCTTATTGGATTTCCAGCTGTGTGTCTGCCGAGGGGTACATACAATAATCAAGCCAAGTTGGTTATTTGAAAAAAATGTAATCCTTTTTTTTTCTCTTATTAATAGTTTTTTTTTATACCCAACTTTCCCTGCTTATTCTCAAGCGGTGATTTGGAGAGAAAAAAAAACGGATTGAAAAAAAAAAAAAACGATTTAGTTTATTTATTTATTATTATTATTGATTATTATTATTCCGTTTTCAGAAGAGAAAACCATTTGTGAGACTGACAGATGCAAAACTATTTTAAATACAATCATTTAAAAAAAAAAAACAACCTTCACAATCGACGAGAGGTCTAATTGAACGTGTTGTTTCTATCCACCTCGAATGCAAAATGTGTGAATGTTGGGGAGTGACGATGGGTTTGGCACAGAAACGTGGCTAGGTTTACACTGAGCAAAATGACCAAGTTCAAACATTACAAGATAAATACTGGAGAAACCTCATAGGACAATACTTAAGATATGCATTTTGACTTTGTCCAATGGCAGTATGTTTCTGTATTGACCAAGTGATTGAGTTATGCATTCTTTTAACACGTTATTCTTTACTAAGGAGGGAAGCTAGTATTATTTGGGGGGGCGAGTATATGCTTAGATTATGGGACACAGAGGTAGAAGTTAAAGTTTCATGACTTTACACACACACACACACACACACACAAACTCACAAAAGGATTTTTCGGTGTAAACCTAGCCATATACTTACATGTAATACATTATTATTTTTTAAACGCTGTATAATCTTAAAGTGATGGCTACAAAAGGGGAAGTAGTATTGACTGGTAACATTTCTTTCCTTTTTTACAATTTTTGCTTGCGTTTATATAATATTGTTGTAGTAGTAGTAATCTGTGAAGAAAATTGTGCATTTCAACTTACCTCCCTTTCTCTCCATTGTTAGGATAGGTAGTTTAACCAAGGACGTTTTAACATATACAAACATATAAACCTTATTACATGTGTAATGCAACAGTAGATATTGTGACATTGTTAAAGACAGAACAGCAGTAAAACACAGAGACGTTGTGTAACTGTAGAAACATTGTGAAGCCATTCTAACATTGTGATGATAATAGCAAACTGAAGTCCGGGCTGCTTATGTGTGTAGTAGTATTTGAGTAATATTTGAGTAGTATTTCAGTAGTATTTGAGTAGTATATCTGTAGTGGTATTTTGTTTCCTATAGGATAAGTGAACAATGCAAGACTAACAGGGAACAGAACAGAAATGTTAGAAATGTTCGAGAATGAAACACAGCACTACAGACTCTGACGTTTTCAGAAGTTCTTTGTTGATTGTTTCTTTATGATTTTTTTGTTCCTTAGTTCCCCCCCTCCATCCCCCTCAACTTTCTCTGTTTTGATATTTGCCTTTGTTGGGTGTTGTTAGTTAAAAAAAAAAAAGAAACACGAAAAGAAAAAAAGAGAAAACAACAAGTGCATGCCAGAATGTTAGGCTCTTTCTATATATTAAAAGAGCTCACTTTTTGTGTTAGACTTATAGATATTTACAAGGACAAAAAAAAAAAAAAAAAGAACAATAAAGGTGGGGTGGTGAGATGTGTGTGTTTTACAGGGGCACAGACAACAAAACAAACGAAACGCCACGACAATCAATGTGAGAGTGTAACACAAGTGTTATAATGCACCACAATGTACAAAAACACACAAAACATAAACAAATGAAACAGATAGCATACCCATTGAACATAAATCACACAAAAAGCCACGTGTGTAGACTTCGGGCTACATTTACCATTTTCTTTCATTCTTTCTTCCTTTCTTTCACGCACACTCTCAAACATACAAACACACAGTAGAATGTAGTGGGGGGGTCCAAAAAAAAGATCAAAGTTAAGCTGACATTTTGGTGAAAACATTTGTAAGCATGGTCTGAAATGGTGATGCCGGACAAGGCTTGACGGGTGGAAGATTTAAAAACAAGACTGTTATCTGTTTGTAGCGTTAACTCAACAACCAACATAACTATGACATTTTCAATGGCACCACAGTATCAGAACTATCCTTTTCTCAAATGTACTGTATTTATTTTCAGTGGTATAGGCAATGGTTCTGTGGTATAGGCAATGGTTCAGTGGTATAGGCAATGGTTCAGTGGTATAGGCAATCGTTCAGTGGTATAGGCAGTGGTTCAGTGGTTCATGGTAGGCAATGGTTCAGTGGTATAGGCAATGGTTCAGTGGTTCAGTGGTAGGCAATGGTTCAGTGGTATAGGCAATCGTTCAGTGGTATAGGCAGTGGTTCAGTGGTATAGGCAATGGTTCAGTGTTATAGGCAATGGTTCAGTGGTATAGGCAATGGTTCAGTGGTATAGGCAATGGTGCAGTGGTTCAGTGTTATAGGCAATGGTTCAGTGGTATAGGCAATGGGCAAAGTAGTTGATGTGTGGCAGGGCACAGAGAGAGAGAGAGAGAGAGAGAGAGAGAGAGTCAGCATGGAAGACCAATCTGATTTAAATTGTCCATAAAAATGGCATCCATTAGAAGGCGTTTTGGGTCACACACACATATACACACACACACATACATACACACACACACTTTTGTGTTATGGCCTTGGCCCCAACACTGGGTTTGATGGAGCCATTACTAAACAACACAACACTATAGCCAAGCAGTGGCATATACGCCTCAGGGACACATTCTGTTGGAACTCAATGTTTAATGCAAAATGAGACTTGGTCAATACCCAACAATACAATGGCATAAAGGACAAGCTGGAACTTATCTCAACGGTTATAACAACGTTATAAAAGGTTATATAGAAGTTACATGATTTTTCATGTCATTATGTTTTTCAATACCCAACAATACAATGGCACACTTACCATAGAGGTCAAAAGGATGGCTATATAGAGGTTATAAAAGGTTACCAGATTTTCCATGTCATTATGGTTTGAAATGACACACTAGCCCACTAAATATCAGGGTTTTATAAGAGCCACGGTTGTTGTTTCTCAGTGGGTTGTAAAGTAAAATTGACAGTAGCCTACTTTGGGTAGATGGTTGGAATACAACAGTAAATCAGTGTGGGAGTACGTGGCTGTGTGTGTGTGTGTGTGTGTGTGTGTGTGTGTGTATGTTGTGCTCTCTGCGACCAAGAAAATAAACAAATAACCCCTCCACCCTCCCCCACTCAAAAAACAAAGCACAGAGATAATCTAGTTTTGTGGGTAGAAAGAGGACTGCATTTGGTCCTCTGTTTTTTAAAAATATTTTTAGGTGCCCAGTGTGTGTGTGTGGGTGTGTGTGTACGCGTGCGTGCAGGAGCTCTTACCAATGCGTCTGTGACACGACTCATGGATTTCTTTCTCTCTCTCTCTCTCTCTCCATATCTATTCCTCTCTGTCTGTTTTATATATAAAACACACCAACCCATCAAAAGCTATCTGCTGTATAACACCTCTAAATAACACAGCACCTGTTTAATAACGGGAGCACTTTTAACAACTTTAACTGCAAATGGTAATAGAAATGTATAAGATTCCAATGGTGTCTATGGTCTCTCATCTGCTCTGACATGGTTGTGGGTTAATTTAGGGGGAGGGGGACAACAAATGGCTGTAAATGGCAACCTGCAATAGTCAGATCACACTCCCTGGAGAGGGAGATGGAGAACGAGTGAACGAAAGGGAGGAATACCGACGGAGAAATTGGGGGGAAAAAAGCTAGAAACAGGAAGAGAGGGAGCCAAAATTGCTTTTAAGAAAAAACATCACACAGTAGAGTTTAGGGCTAACCACCAGATTAGGGTTTAGGGCTAGATTCAATTTGGATCTCGGAAGAGGCGCGCTATGGCGTGAGACTGCATTTACATGAAACGCTGCGTCCCGTATGTTGGCTCAATCGGAAATGACCTCATTTCAATCGCGCTAAAACACAGATTTTCCTCGATCCGGGTTGAATCTAGCCCTATGGGTCATTTTGGGCAACAAATAGGAACAGAGAACAGGAAACAGAAAGAGAGAGGCTTTTATTACGGTTGGGGATAAACACCACTAAGGTTTATTTCTGGTAGCAACAAATGGTGTCCATGTTTGACAGGTGGGGTTAGACGGGGATGATCCACCAGTGCCAGCTGACCCCAGCTGCTCCATGACCCCACATGGTGGCCCCCTCACTGGGAGAGACAGACAGACAGCACCCTCCCACAACCCTGAACCTAAACCCAACCACCTCTACCATGGTGCGGCTAACACTCACATTGGGACAGACAGATGGACAAATGGATCCATTTGGTATGTGTATGGAAGAGGGTGGAGGGGTTGATATTTGTTGGGTTGGGTGTGTTGTTTTCTGCCCACAATTAGCGACGGCCATTCAGTATTCTTTTTGAGGTTTTAATTGGGCCAGACCACACAGGAGACATTGATAGGCACAAACAAACACACACACACACACACACACACACACATAGATAGACTCAGAGCTGCACTCAGACTGGGAAGAGAATCAGGGACATTTGGGGCCCTACAGAGGGGGAACGTGGTTGACCAGGGGTGGTTAAGACAGGGAAGAGTTGTACATCTTTTCCAATTGATTTAGTGGAGCGTTATTTTAGAACGCTTTAGAAAAATACTCCTATTGAGTCTTCAAGCTACCTTGCTCTTTTATTCGTTTGTTTTTTAATTGATTTAGCATGTCTTTCTTCAAGATACACAGCACCAGTCTACCTACTGTACAGTGTTCTAACCCCTGGCCATAGCAACACCACACAGACGGTTACTCTTACAGAGTTACACTCAATGAATATCTTAGGTGACGATCTCATCACTTTACAAGGTAGCAGGTCCAGTAACATGTACTGTTAACACACACACACACAGTCTTGTATAACTAACCTTCTGGGGACACACAATTCAGTCCCATTCAAAATCCATTTTTCCCGAATCCCTAACCTTAACCCTTACCCCAAAACCTAACCTTAATCCTAACCCTAGCTCCTCCCTAAACCTAATTCTAACACTAAGTCTAACCTTAACCCTAAACTCCCCAGAAATAGCATTTGACCCCAGTTGGTCAAATGTCTGTTTATTTACTTTTCTTGTGGGGACTTCTGGTCCCCACAAGTATAGTTAAACACATCCACACACACACACACATACAGTTAACAACAACAGTTTTCACTTTGAGCTGCATTTTGTGTACGAGATATCCTATAGGCTACAGATAACGTTCATTTATGTATAATGTACTGTAGGTACACAGTAGTCACATGCACTGTGGGTGGGACTCAACACAGACGGACACAAGTATGACCACAAATGCTCTGCAATGGGATGAGTGTTGTTCTGTGCCGCTGTATATATCCATTATCAGGATATTGTCTCATATGATGTACTTCTTTCCATGCATTAAACTGTAGCGCATATAGGGTTTATAAATAGTAGCAGGATATGGTGTTTATGCACACACACACACACACACTCTTATCATTATTATTTTGATTTTGCAGATCAATTTAGGATATAGTATGAATACCTCATAACCATAGTCAATAACTCGTTGAAATGGTCCAACCATATGACATTTCATTTAGATCCAATTCATGTATCATACACGTTGTATTTTTCCATCCAGGGCCATATTGAAGCCCTGCTCTGCACAGACAGTAACACATCATGTGTATGCAAAGACACACACACACACACACAGCCGTACACACCGAGTGAGTAATGTGTCACGTGAATGTACAGCCCTCTAGCTGCTGCAAACACCGGATGGCATCGAACGCACAATAATCCCACCATGGCACTGACACCCCAAGGTTGAATGCCACTGTGTGTGCGTATATAATGCCAGTGGACCAGACAATAACCCAGTGGAATTTTCCTCTCCTCCTCTCCATCCCCCTCTATGCCCCCGCTCCTATACACCCCCCCCCCCCCAATTGCACTCTGGGGGAGGGGTGGAATTCTGATTGGACAGAGTTGGGGTAAATGTGGGAGGGGAGTTGTGTGTGTGCATGTAGAGTGTGGTGTATGTGTGTGCACGAGGCACGCTGGCACAGTTATCCCAGCTGGCAGTGTCTCTCTGAGCCCTTGGGCATCCATGCCAAGCTCATGGCTCAGCATCAGAGAAGAGGAGCGGAAAAGGAGGAGAGGGGGAGAAGGAGGAGGGGATGGAGGATACTGTAGGACTACAGGCTGATGTAACAAACGGCCCCGCAGCGCATCGAGCCTCCCCTCTCCTCATCCCCCCTGATACACACACACACACACACATATATCTCTTTAATCATTATGAGCAGACTGTAGGCGAGGCAGATAGAACATATAGGGAGGGACACGGGATTACACCAACCTACATAGTCTTTACTAAGTGGTGGCATATCTATATAGAATATCTATGTATTAGATATTCGTGGCTAATTACTTCCTAAGACCTGCAGGTATACAATATATATATCCCAATCTGTGTCTGTCTGGTCCTTCTTTGTAATCTTAGCGATAACAACAAAACTAAATAAACACATATATAAGTTCCTGCAACAAGATAGTTTATAATACACATGGTCATGCTGTGCCAACTGAGGTCACAGTGTAGTGTGTGTGTGTGTGTGTGCATGTGTGCCTGCATGACTATGTGCGTGTATGCATGCGTTACTAAGTGCCTGTGTGTGTATGTATATGTGTGAGTGTATCACTGCTCCACTACTTCAATGTGAGAACCATGTGTGTTTGTACAGCACTGCAGAGGACTCTTCCCCACAGTCGTGAAGCTGAATGTGTGTGCGTGCGTGTGTCATGACGCTGAAACTGAAGTCTCTTCAAGCATAATATTCCCTCCCAGACCGGAGGATAGAACCAGGATGGACAGATGGGGGGAGGGGGGAGGGGAATAGAGGGCGGGACAGAGATGGAGATACGAGAGGGATGGAAGGAAGGAGGAAGGGACGTAGACAGAGAGAAGAGGAAGTGGGAGAGGGAACCAGACAGATGGAGAGGGAGGATTAAATAGAACCTGGAACATTTTGGGTGATCATCAACACTAAGTAGTAATAATAGAAGTGAGATGAATATATGTACTCCAAGGGCAGTCACCTAGAACAGATCAAAGTGTTTCGAAGGGGAATCATTATGCAATAAGGAGAATAAGATTTAGGGCTTTACCCTTGTCTTGCGTGCTTATGTGTGTATGTGATTGATTTTATTTGATTAGGATCCCCATTGACCGACGCCAACGGCGACAGCTAGTCTTACTGGGGTCCGACACGTTACAAATAAAGACATTACAGGAAAAAAAAGATTTACATACATTTAAAAACATGAACATGTAGTGTGTGTTTGCACCTATCAGTTACAGATCCATGTCGGTACATGCACACAACAAGTAGGTCACGTGGGGGAGAGGCGTCGTGCCATTTGTTTTTGAAACCAGGTTTGCTGTTCACTTGAGCTATATGAGATAGAAAGGAGTTCCATGCAATCTTGGCTCTGTAAAATGCTGAACATTTCCTTGAATTTGTTCTGGACTTGGGGACTGTGAAAAGACCCCTGGTGGCATGTCTGTTGGGGTAAGTGTGTGTCAGTGCTGTGTTTATGTTGACTATGCAAACCACAAGAAGTGATGCAGTCAGTCTTTCCCCAACTCTTAGCCAAGAGAGACTGGCATGCATATTATTGAACAAATAAAATACAATTCTAAATCATTTTAAGATGTTAAGCAAAATGCTTATGTTCCTGGAGAACAGTCCATTAATACCTAACAATACAAAACAATACAGGAAAATCCAAAAAAGGAATGAAGAAATATAGAAATATTAGAACGAGCAATGTCAGAGTCCAGAATATAAAAAGTGTATTCAGAAAGTATTCAGACCCCTTCCCCTTTTCCACATTGTGTTACGCTTGCCTTATTTTAAAAGGGATTACATTGTTTTTCCCCCTCATCAATCTACACACAATACTCCACAATGACAAGGCAAAAACAGTTTTAAAAAAAACAGAAATACCTTATTTACATAAGTATTCACAACCTTTGCTATGAGACTCGAAATAGAGCTCCGGTGCATCCTGTTTCCATTGATCATCCTTGAGATGTTTCTACAACTTGATTGGAGTCCACCTGTGGTATATTCAATTAATTGGACATGATTTTGAAAGGCACACACCTGTCTATTGTCATGACATTGCCTTGTTGGGGGAGGTTTACGACCCCCATAAATACCTTTCCCCCTTTTCTCTCCACTCAACATAATGGACTCTTGGAAAGCCCTTTGTTAACATAGAGAGAGTATGGTAGCATAAAAAGGTTGGGGAAAATAACAATATTTCTGTAATCCAACCAGTTGGTACTTAAAGAATATGATGTCAGATCAGTTGGTGTCTAGGACATTATATCGGATGATAGGTCAACATAAATTGTTTCTTGGAAAGTCTACACATTCTACTTATCAGATTCACTTGGAATTGTGTAATTTAAATGTTTAAATATGAAACTATATCTGAAAAGATTAAATGTAATTTTAACTTCTATATGAGAGAATTGTTTTCATAAAGTAAACTATGCTCACTCAGTGGCCACGCCCAAGTGAACAGACCTTGGTTGAGAACTATGAAACAAGCCCTTCTCTCCCCCACTGCAAAAGCCTGTTGACAGGAGTCAAACCTTAGTTCCCGATGACATGAAGACTGGTTTCCATGCGTTTAAAAAGGCTAATTTCAACTACAACCTAACGAAATTAACATTTAGTTCCCGTTGACGTAAGGGCTGGTGTCCATATGTTTAAAAGGGCTAATTTCAACATGGAGGTGACGATCACCACGCTGGAATGGTGAATTTCGACTAGACCAGCCAGAATAAGGCACGAGCTGAGTATGGCAACTTGGTATGAACTTTGAACTTTCCTAAACGTCGAGTTATCAGCAGCAGCTGTAAACATATGTGGCCTAGGAAAGGACAGACAATCTCCTGAGAAGACAGGGTACTACAACATATCCGCCATACAACACTACGACCAGACAGATTCTACAAAGTACAAGGACGATCTCTGCTGGGCAAACCAGTCTTCCATCTTCGACCCATCTATCAAAGTGCAGCTCAGGGTAAATATATATCTTGCATTTTCCTTTTCCGAATTGGCGGTTATTAGAATGCATAAGATTCTGTATTTACATTAGCAAAGCTTTTCAAGGTCCGATAGAGTACCAATCTCCTTTGTACCTCAGTCTTCCCACTCTACCATTCAAACCCAACACCCTCTCTTTGTGTAACCAGCCGTCATATCGGTTTCGTCCGCTAGGGACTTTTTCTTTTATGACATGATTAGTAATCAATGTATGATCCATCCTGTGTATATGTAATTCTGTGTGATTAATTAGGTATTCAGTAAATACAATTTTTAGAAAATGTTGTATTGCTGTAATCAATCAAATGTCAGGTAATCGGTTTGATAAAATAGCTTGTCACATAATTTAATCAGTCACAGACATGACACTATATCAGGTCCCACAGTTGGCAGTGCATGTCAGAGCAAAAACCAAGCTATGAGGTCGACGGAATTGTCCGTAGAGGTGTGAGACAGGATTGTGTTGAGGCACCAAAACATTTCTGCAGCATTGAAGGTCCCAAAGGACACAGTGGCCTCCATCATTCTTAAATGGAAGACATTTGGAACAAACAAGACTCTTCCTAGAGCTGGCCGCCAGGCCAAACTGAGCAATTGGTGGAGAAGGGCCTTGGTCAGGGAGTTGACCAAAAACCCGCTGGTCACTCTGACAGAGCTCCAGAGTTCCTCTGTGGAGATAGGACAACAATCTCTGTAGCACTCTACCAAGCAGGCCTTTATTGTAGAGTGCCCAGGTGGAAGCCACTCCTCAGTAAAAGGCACATGACAGCCCACTTGGAGTTTGCCAAAAGGCACTTAAAGGACTCTCCGACCATGACAAACAAGATTCTCTGGTCTGATGAAACCAAGATTGAACTCTTTGGCCTGAATTCCAAGCGTTACATCTAGAGGAAACTTGGCACCATTCCTACGGTGAAGCATGGTGGTAGCAGCAGCATCATTCTGTGGGGATGTTTTTCAGCAACAGGGACTACTCAGGATCGACGGAAAGATCCACAGTTACACCTCCAATTGAATCAAATTATGTAAATTAGCCTATCAGACGCTTCTAAAGCCATGACATCATTTTCTGGAATTTTCCAAGCTGTTTAAAGGCACAGTCAACTTAGTGTATGTAAACTTCTGACACACTGGAATTGTGATACAGTGAATTATAAGTGAAATAATCTGTCTATAAACAATTGTTTGAAAAATTACTTGTGTCATGCACAAAGTAGATGCCAAAACTATAGTTTGTTTAACAAGACATTTATGGAGTGGTTTAAAAATGAGTTTTAATGACACCATCCTATGTGTATGTAAACTTCCGACTTCAACTGTACATGGACACATAGACTTTATTTAATGCCAGTGGCAAGTCATTGGTAAAAACAGAAAATATTAGAGGACCAAGAGAGCTGCCCTGCATACACCACACTTTACATGTTTAACATTAGAGAAGCTTACAGCTATTAGATAGATACTTTTGTATATATAGTGTATGTGGACACCCCTTCAAATTAGTGGATTTGGCTATTTCAGCCACACCCATTGCTGACAGGTATATAAAATCAAGCACACAGCCATGCGATCTCCATAGACAAACATTGGCAGTAGAATGGCCTTGCTGAAGAGTTCAATGACTTTCAACGTGATATCGTCATAGGATGCCTTTCCAAGTCAGTTCGTTAAATTGCCCGGTCAACTGTAAGTGATGTTATTGTGAAGTGTAAACATTTAGGAGCAACAACGGCTTAGCCGTGAAGTCGTAGGTCACACAAGCTCACAGAACAGGACAGCCGAGTACTGAAGCGCATAGTGCATGAACATCGTCTGTCCTACGTTGCAGCACTCACTACCGAGTTCCAAACTGCCTCCGGAAGCAACGTCAGTACAATAATTGTTCACCGGGAGCTTCATGAAATGGGTTACCATGGCCGAGCAGCCACACACAAGCCTAAGATCACCATGCGCAATGCCAAGCATCGGCAGGAGTAGTGTAAAGCTCGCCGCCATTGGACTCTGGAGCAGTGGAAACGCGTTCTCTGGCGTGATGAATCATACTTCACCATCTGGTAGTCCGGCAAATGAATCTGAGTTTGGTGGATGCCAGGAAAACGCTACCTGCCCCAATGCATAGTGCCAACTGTAAAGTTTGGTGGAGGAGGAATAATGGTCTGGGGCTGTTTTTTGTGGTTCAGACTAGGCCCCTTAGTTCCAGTGAAGGGACATTTTAATTCTACAGCATACAATGACAACTTTGTGGCAACAGTTTGGGGAAGGCACTTCCTGTTTCAGCATGACAATGCCCTTGTGCACAAAGCGAGGTCCATACAGAAATGGTTTGCCGAGATCAGTGCGGAAGAACTTGACTGGCCTGCACAGAGCCCTGACAACCCCATTGAACACCTTTGGGATGAATTGAAACGCCAACTGCGAGCCAGGCCTAATCGCCCAACATCAGTGCCTGACCTCACTAATGCTCTTGTGGCTGAATGAAAGCAAGTCCCCACAGCAATGTTCCAACAGTGGAAGGCCTTCCCAGAAGATTGGGGGCTGTTATAGCAGCAAAAGGGGTACCAACTCTTATTAATGCCCATAATTTTGGAATGAGATGTTCGATGAGCAAGTGTCCACATACTTTTGGTCATGTAGTGTAGGTGAAAGGGTTAAAAAGGGGGTAGGGCGTATACGATTAGGTTGTATATGATTAGCGTGAGTGCTTATTATGAATAGTCAGTGTGCATATGGTTCTGCTTTTAATAATCCTTCTTTATTTTCTTGTGTTTTGTGTTTACAAAATCTCCTATAGAGTTTTGGAATACTCAGAGCAACAATAAGAGGATAAAAAAGAGAAAGTGTAAAAGCATTGGGTTTGGCTGTGTATTAGTGACCTATTTATGGGCACACATTCCTAAGGGCCTTTCAGATGCAGATCTATCAGTAGGTTGTCTAGTTGTGCAGAGACAGTTTCCCAGAGACCTGAGTCTGTATTTACTAAGTGTCTGATATAAGATCAGGTCCCCCCTCTAATTCACTATGATTTAAGAGGCAAAACTGATTCTAGGACAGCAATCCTACACTCTTAGAAAAAAGGATTCCAAAAGGTTTCAGGTAGAACCCTTTTTGGTTCCATGTAGAACCCTCAATGGAAAGGATTCTCCATGGAACGCAAAATAGTTCTACCTGGAACCAAAAAGGGTTCCTTAAAGTGGACAGCTGAAGAACCTTTTAGCTTCTAGATAGAACTTTGACGGCACTCTAGAACAGGTTCCAGCACCTTTCTCACTGCCGACAGCACAGCACTCAGCTCAAAATTCCACCCCATTGTTACATAACCTTGACATGCCAGCCCTGCGATCTGATTGGCTTCTGCTTCCCGGCCCTGCGATCTGATTAGCTGCTCTGCTCCTGGAGGACAACGGTGGGCAGCGGCACACAGAAGCTCCCCTCTGTCTGTAATGGACTGATGAATCCCACGCACACACACACACACACACACACACACACACACACACACACACACACACACACACACACACACACACACACACACACACACACACACAGCTCTGATCAATCTACAGAACATAGGAAGACAAAGAGTCATCAGGAGATGAAGGCCAAAGCCACTGGGGCTATGTCCCAAATGGCATCCTATGCCCTACACAGTGCACTACTTTTGACCAGGACCTACATGACCTACATGGCTTCCAGTGTGTAGGAAGGCTACATCTATATCTAGCATCTATCTGCAGTGTGCTGTGCAGAACTAAAAATACTCCTCCATGTGAGTTTGTGGCGAAAAGCAGGGTTCAAATACTATTCTAAATAATTTCAAATAAATGTATCTGTGTTTGACTAAACTTGCCTGGCTTAATGGAACCAATAAAATATCCCAAAACTACAAACCCCTTCTATCTGTCACTCCAAGAAGGATAGAGCAAAAGCTAAACATATTTCAAAGATTACAAATACAATTTGGTCTCAGGTCTGGTGTGGTGAAACCATAAAGAGTGATAGAGTCCTCTAGTGGCCAAAAGGCTATATGAGCATGGGCAGCGCCATTGAGTGCTTCCACCATTTTAATGTAGTCAACTGTGTGAGACTTCCAATTTCATTGGCTGATCCCTCCTGGTGACCCTGTTGGAGTCATGTCCACCCGGGACATCATGAGGGATCAGCCAACCGTGTAGAAGAAAATGGACTAATTCAATAGGGAGATTGTCACAATGGCGCTGCCAATGCTGTCACAGATACATAGATGAGTCCTCTATCTATCTCTATGGAGGAAACATACTGCATGCATGCTGCTGCTGCTGGTGGTGATGGTGCAGCTCAGTATGCTCTCTGGTGGTGAGAGCTGTGATGTTCGTGTTTGACATTTCCATGTGGTTAGTATTTAATAGAAGAGCCCGGTGGGAGAACACAAACAGGCACACATACACACACACACCATGGTGACATCATGGTGTGTTAACGTTAAGTGGAATATGAAATCTTATTCAAATCTGTTCATATACATCCCCAGGAAGAATGTTACTTTTAAAATGTATTATTGTTACATTTTCTGACAAGCAAGCACTTAGACATGGTTATTTTAAAGTTTTCACAAATTCATAGAATGTAAGGCATAGCAATATGGAGTGGGAAAGTGGCCGTGCGTTTGGTCAAGTAGTAGACACTGCAGTAAATAAAACCTAATAAAAATATCAGTCTTGTTCAGGACCGGAGTCTATGCAGACCGGTGCGCCATAGAAAATCAAAGCTACAGCAAGCCTATATGCAAATAAGCGATTTGCCACACTGGCCTGCCACCATTCACTTTGAACTGGACTGTGTGTTTACAGGCAGCAGCAACAGCGCGACTTCAGATCATTACAACGCATTCGCCAAAATACACCTGAATGGATTTCTGCAAATACGTTAATACCACGGGAGTCATCTTACATTTGGGAACTTCAGAGTCCTATTGATCAAACAACCATGAAAAGGTAGACTCTCTCTCCCTCAATGTGCCTATGCACATCAACAACAACAAGGTCAACAACTAATGCTAGCCAGAGTGAGATGAGCTCAAATCTAACGAGGGAACATTAAGATAAACCATCTGAAACTTTTCCAGCTAGATGGACGTTGAAATTGCACTGATAAACAATGGGGAATGGTAGCCTGCGTGTCCTTCTTGCAGCTTGCATGCGAATGCATGCTTTTCTCAACCCACGTTTTGACAACTGAAGGGGAACTAACTAACTAGCAAAGTGATTCACATTTCTTGCTAGCTAACTAAATGACCACTCATTTCCTGCAAATTTGTAATTACTTATGCCACAAAAAAGTCAATGGGGCCCCCTGGACGTCAGGGCACCTGGGCACGTGCCCCGGTCGGTATTCAACCGTGATTACTAAAAGTTTAGAAAGCTGGCTAGACTAGCTACCGAATGAAATTTGAAAGAATGAATTAACTTTTATTTTTGTGTCAAATTGACAATTGGCAACCTATCCCTTATGGGATTAATTGACGCATTAACAAACATTGCAATAATTCATTACGGTAATTAAATGATAATAATTCTTCCGGCATTCTCTGCATTGCGCATCACATAAAGAGTGAAAAAAATTAAATACATAAATAGATTTCACCCCATGTGTCACGCCCTGGTCTTAGTATTTTGTGTTTTCTATATTTATTTGGTCAGGCCAGGGTGTGACATGGGTTTATTTTGTGGTGTGTTTGTGTATTGGGGTTTTTCGTAGGTTTTGGGATTGTGGCTTAGTGGGGTGTTCTAGCAAAGTCTATGGTTGCCTGAGGCGGTTCTCAATCAGAGGCAGGTGATTCTCGTTGTCTCTGATTGGGAACCATATTTAGGCAGCCATATTCTTTGAGTGTTTCGTGGGTGATTGTTCCTGTCTCTGTGTGTGTTAGCACAAGATAGACTGTTTAGGATTTTGCGTTTGTTGTTTTTGTCTTGTTTGTTTTTTCTTCGCTATTAAACATGTATCTAACTAACCACGCTGCATTTTGGTCCGACTCTCTTTCGACGGAAGAAAACCGTAACACCATGCTTCCTGAAGCCTCCCACAAGTTGGATTGGCATGATGGACACTTCTTACGTACCATACAGTCAAGCTTCTCCCATAATGGAGTGGCCAGCACAGCTCAACCCTGTGCTGGCCACTCCATTATAGACAGAACGCCAGCTGACTGCTTCTTCCCGAAATAGTTATTGCATAGTTTGGAGCTGTTCTTTGGGTCATTGTCCTGTTGTAGGAGGAAATTGTCTCCAATTAAGCGCCGTCCACAGGGCATGGCGTTGCAAAATGGAGCAATAGCGTTCCTTCTTCAAGATCCCTTTCACCTTGTACAAATCTCCCACTTTTACCACCACCAAAGCACCCACAGACCATCACATTGTCTCCACGATGCTTGACAGATGGCGTCCAGCATGTTTCCATTTTTTCTGCGGCTCATGAATGTTCTTCGTTGTGATCCGAACACCTCAAACTTAGATTTGTCTGTCCATAACACCTTTTTCCTATCTTCCTCTGTCCAGTGTCTGTGTTCTTTTGCCCATCTTAATTTTTTATTTGTATTGGCCAGTCTGAGATATGGCTTTTTCTTTGCAACTCTACCTAGAAGGCCAGCATCTGGGAGTTGCCTCTTCACTGTTGACGTTGAGACTGGTGTTTTGCGGGTACTATTTAATGAAGCTGCCAGTTGAGGACTTGTGAGGCATCTGTTTCTCAAACTAGACACTCTAATGTACTTGTCCTCTTTCTCAGTTGTGCACCGGGGCCTCCCACTCCTCTTTCTATTCTGGTTATAGCCAGTTTGCACAGTTCTGTGAAGGGAGTAGTACACAGCGTTGTACAAGATCTTCAGTTTCTTGGCAATTTCTCGCATGGAATAGCCTTCATTTCTCATTACAAGAATAGACTGATGAGTTTCAGAAAAATATATTTGTTTCTGGCCATTTTGAGCCTGCAATCGAACCCACAAATGCTGATGCTCCAGATACTCAACTAGTCTAAAGAAGGCCAGTTGTATTGCTTCTTTAATCAGGACAACAGTTTTCAGCTGTGCCAACATAATTGCAAAATGTTTTTCTAATGATCAATTAGCCTTTTAAAATTATAAACTTGGATTAGCTAACACAACATGCCATTTGGAACACAGGAGTGATGGTTGCTGATAATGGGCCTCTACGTCTATGTAGATACTCCATAAAAAAATCTGCCGTTTCCAGCTACAATAGTCATTTACAACATTACAACATTAACAATGTCTGTATTTCTGATCAATTTGATATTATTTTAATGGACACAATTTTTAAAAATTTCTTCCAATAACAAGGACATTTCTAAGTGACCCCAAACTTTTGAATGGTAGTATACATACATACATACATACATACATACATACATACATACCATAAACAGACAAATAAATACAGAAATTAAATAAATAAAGACACAAGAAAAGAAAAGAATAATTGAAAAAAAAAGTGTTTTTGACAGAAGTCACTTGAGCCCCGTCTGACACAAAGAGAAGATTCATACAGTGGACAAGCCCACACACAATCTATATACACACACCATTTACCAGAAAGGAGATACATATTTTTACTATTTAATTATAGGAAGCCCTTTTTCTTTTATTCCAGGCTTTATGTAAATATTCCGCAAACGTAAATACACAATGGACCAAAAAAACATTTAACCTTCTCCTCATCACTAAGCCACATAATGCCAGGGTATATCTGGTGTGCTTTCTGGAATAAGAGCAAGCGTATACCCCCCCCCACACACACACACACACACAAAATGATGTTGTTTATGCTTGGAACTGGCCCTGTACGTGTCACAATTGAAATGACCATGAACAGCAGGAAAGATCCCAGATTAGGCCTCATGACTGCTGTCCAAACCACATCAAGAGATCCAAAGCTGCATCCTAATATTAGTGATGGGATATGTTATTGGGTTCTGGTTTCTTTAGGGTACTGTCTATTCAGCCACACCAACCTCACGGTTCTATAATGTCTGTGTTTCAGGCTTCATTGAGTCAGTGTGTGTGTGTGTAGTTCAAATGAAAGCAGAATGGGAAAACCGAAGTAACCCGTGAACATGTCAGAAGCTGTATCGTGACTCTGTTCACTTCCTCTTCCTCGTCCTTTCGAGTGAGTGAGTGAGTGAGTGAGTGTGAGAGTGTGAGAGAGAGAGGGAGATACAGCGATACACACAGCGAAATCATATGAAAGGTGCTAAGGCCGGAAGTGTTCGGAAAGAGGAAGTTGAGAGTTGTGAGTCAGAGACAAGAAATTGGTGTGAAGACAGAGATACACTCAGAGAAACAAGGCATGAACAAATTAGAGTAAGTATGGTGAAGTGGAAAAAAGGACAGAGGTAAAAAACAAACAACGGATGAAACTGAACTGGAAAACACAACAAAAAGGCAACAAGTGAAGAGGAAAGGAGAAGGCTGAACGTTGCGACAGATGACAGAGTCGGATATGAGAAAACGCCGTGTCGGCACTCTTCTGGTCCTCATGCTGATACAGACAGGTTGGTTAGACTAACTTGTCTAGAACAAGATTCAAGTTTTAGTTGTGCAAAATCTGAATTAACATAATAATTGAGCATGTAAAAAAATATATACATATTTTCCGTTGTGGTCTTCAAAAACCAAGGTTTCATTACATTGCATTGTTCTGGTTATGCAGTACTAAAACCTATTTTAACAGTTGAATGTAGGGTAATACACATCCAGCTGATTTAAAAAGTGCAAGGTTTCGACAAAAAGAAAAGTATGTTGCAGGTTTTGACCGTTTGTGTTTGTGCGTGTGTGTGCATGCATGTCTGAATGCAGTTGTGGGAAAAGTACTCACAATTGTCATACTTGAGTAAAAGTAAAGATACCTTCATAGAAAATGACTCAAGTAAAAATGAAAGTCACCCAATAAAATACTACTTGAGTAAAAGTCCAAAAGTATCTAGTTTTAAATGTAGTTAAGTACAGAGGTGGAGAAAGTACTCAATTGTCATAATTGAGTAAAAGTACAAAGTAAAAGTAAATGCTATACATCAAATTCCTTATATTACGCTAACCAGACGCCACACTTTTCTTTAAATGTTTTATTTTATTTACACACACACCAACACTCAGACATAATTTACAAACGCAGCATTTGTGTTTATTGAGTCCGCCAGATCAGAGGCGTTATGGAAACAACAACGCGTTAACCTGATAGTTGCGTGAATTGGGCCATATTGCGGTCCTGCCTGAGCATTTGGAATGTAACAAGTACTTTTGGGTGCCAAGGAAAATGTATGGGAGTAAAAAAGTACATACACTGAGTGTACAAAACATTATGGATACATACTCTTTGCATTACATACTGTAGACTGGCCAGGCAAATCCAGGTGAAAGCTATGATCCCTTATTTATGTCACTTGTTAAGTCCACTTCAATCAGTGTTGATGAAGGGGAAGAGACAGGTTAAAGAAGGATTTTTAAGCCTTGAGACAATTGAGACATGGATTGTGTATGTGTGCCATTCAGAGGGGGAATGGGCAAGACTAAAGATTGAAGTGCCTTTGAACAGGATATTGTAGTAGGTGCCAGGCACACAGGTTTGTGTCAACAACTGCAACACTGCAGTTCAACAGTTTCCCGCGTGTATCAAGAACGGTCCACCACCCAAAGGACATCCAGCCAACTTGACACAACCATGGAAAGCATTGGAATCAACATGGGCCAGCATCCCTGTGGAACACTTTCAATATTAGGAAGGTGTTCTTAATATTTTGTATACTCAAGTGTATTTTTGGGAAAGTAGTGGAGTAAAGGTAAAAGTTGTCAAAAATATAAATAGTAAAGTACAGATACCTCAAAAAAACTACTTAAGCAGTACTTTTTTACACCACTGTCTGAATACGTGTTCTAGTGTCTTTAGTGTATGATCCACAAAAACATGGTTTCAGCATTATTTCACTGGAAGTTTCACTGCTAGTTTTTACTAGCACCTACACAACTTGCCGCAACAACGTCTTCTTTTTTACTTCCCACAGGCATGACAGACAGTGGGATTTCTGTATCTCACAAATGGCATGGAGATTACCTATCTATCACCTGTCGTCTCATGGGGGACAAAGACACTGTTTCTCAGATCAACTGGGAGATGACCAGCAGTTCGAACCACACCACCACCAGATTGAAACTGGGCATCTTCCACCCCGTGTTTGGTACTTAATATAATAATACATATTAATACGTAATACATAATAATACATATTACTCGCTTTTACTTTGACTATTGATTATTGGTCCCAGTTTACAAACTGAAGAAAGGCAGAATTTGCATAACACAAAATGCCACAAGAATAACACACTTAGATATATAATATAATATATATGAATAATGTAATATTTTGCCATTAAGGTACCTACGTGTTCCCGAAGTACAACGATACTGTGGAGATCCAGGGTAACGCCTCCAGCGGCCATTACACGCTCAGGCTGAAAGGTAGCACTGTGTTGGAGGAGAATCAGTTCTGCTGTAAATTCATGACCTTTCCCTCTGGAGGACTGGAGCAGTGTACAAATACCAGGATTAATGAAAGCACAGGTACCTTTATCTTGTTTGTCTGTCTCTCTCTCTGTTTCTCTCTCTCCTATCCCCACACATCCTGGTATTTCCCCTCTTTCATTTTCTGTTCCTGTTCTTTATTGATCACAACTATCCATAAAAAAAAACATTACAATTATATTATTTCACAACATTCACCAAAACACAAGTTCAACCTTGCCATTACAACCCACTTGGGTTAGGTAGTGCTTGTATGCACAATTTTGTGTGAATTTATGTGAGCATGTTTAAATGTGTGTCTATCTATGGTCTACTCACAGAGGAGGCCAAGGTGTCAGAAGGCCCACAGGGTTTACTAGAGGAGAGACAAGTGGAGCAGTGGGCTCTGCTAGTAATGGGACCTACCATCTGTCTCCTCAGTATCGCAATCTCTCTCTACTACTGCTTGAAGTATTGCTGCAGACACTGCTGCCGCAGGTACCTACTCGTCAACCAAACCCATTCTCTCTCTCCCTCTCTCTCTCTCTCTCTCTCTTTCTCTCTCTCTCTCAAAAGTTTGGACACACCTACTCATTCCAGTGTGCCTTTTTAAAAGGTAATTTGTGGAATTTCTTTCCTTAATGCGTTTGAGTCTATCATTTGTGTTGTGACAAGGTAGGGGTGGTATACAGAAGATAGCCCTATTTGGCAAAAGACCACATCCATATTATGGCAGGAACAGCTCAAATAAGCAATGAGAAACAACAGTCCATCATTACTTTAAGACATGAATGTCAGTCAATACTGAACATTTCAAGAACTTTGAAAGTTTCTTTAAGTGCAGTTGCAAAAACCATCAAGCGCTATGATGAAACTGGCTCTCATGAGGACCGCCACAGGAAAATGAAGACCCAGAGTTTCCTCTGCACAACTCTAGGCTGTGTAAGGGCTATTTGACTAAGAAGGAGAGTGATGGAGCGCTGCATCAGATGACCTGGCCTCCACAATCATCTGACCTCCACCCAATTGAGAGGGTTTGGGATGAGTTGGACTGCAGAGTGAAGGAAAAGCAGCCAAAAAGTGCTCAGCAGATGTGGGAACTCCTTCAAGGCTGTTGGAAAAGCATTCCAGGTGAAGCTGGTTGAGAGAATGCCAAGAGAGTGCAAAGCTGTCATCAAGGCAAAGGGTGGCTACTTTGAAGAATGTAAAATATAAATATATTTTGATTTGCTTAATACTTTTTTGGTTACTTTATGATTGCATGTGTGCTATTTCATCGTTTTGATGTCTTCACTATTATTCCACAATGTAGCAAATAGTACAAATAAAGAAAAACCCTTATATGAGTAGGTGTGACCAAACTTTTGATTGGTATATAAATATATACACGGAGTGTACAAAACATTAGGTGAAAAACATGCTATTTTCATGACACAGAGTGACTAGGTGAATCCAGGTGAAAGCTATGATCCCTTATTGCTTGAAGTGCCTTTGAATGGGGAATGGTAGTAAGTGCCAGGCGCACAGGTTTGAGTGCGTCAACAACTGCAACCCTGCAGGGTTTTTACACTCAACAGTTTCCTGTGTGTATCAAGAATGGTCCACCACCCAAAAGACATCCTGCCAACTTGACACAACTGTGGGAAGCATTGGAGTCAGCATGGGCCAGCATTCCTGTGGAACGCTTTCGACACCTTGTAGAGTCCATGCCTCAACGAATCAGGACTGTTCTGAGGGCAAAAGGGGGCGGCAACTCAATATTAGTTTTGTTCACTCAGTGTATATACTGTATATACAGTATATATATATATGTCTATCAATATCATTCATCTCTGTATCTCTCTCTTCTTTGTGTATCTTTATTATAACTCTCTCTCGCAATCCATCTCTCTCTTTTCCTTTCAAAAAAAATCTCCATCTCACTCTCTCTCTATATCATTTGCTTTATCTTCCCCTCTGTCTTCTTTTTCACTTTTATTTCTCTCACACTCACATGGAACGACGGGCCTCTCTCTCTCAGTAAAGTTTCCAGTAGCACTGACTATAACACCAAAAGTCATCAGATCTCAGATATCTGCTGTTATAAAAATATTTTTTTTCCAGGAGGCGATTGTTCGAGGTGGAGACTTATCTGACAGACCAGCACACAGACTCGGAGGTAAAGTTATTCTGTCAGCTATTCTTCCAGCTCAACATCCCCTACATACCTTTTTGACACAATGGAAAATAAATTAAGTATCGCAAGGCAATTCTAACGCCATTGATGTAACTGAAAGTAGGCTACCTTGGACCATTGCCAAAATACATTGGCCTAACTTCATCTAATGTAGGCTCCCTAATCACAAGCCTTTCTAGAGTCATAGAGATAAAGCATGTCCTCTCTCTATGGCTAGAGTGACCCCTGTAACTATAGCAACCTACGTTACCATGAAAACCCACAGGGCACCGTCACCATGGTTATCGCCATGGTTTCCTGTTGTTCACTGTGAATGACGTACATGTGGTTAGACGTCTCGGTCATCGCTCTGCCGTTTCTCTCTCTCTCACACACACACACAAATACACACTGGTAAATGTGGTTTGATGTCTCGGCCATCGCTCATAAGTTTCCCACACTTTTTTAAAATGTTTTTATTTTTATTTCACCTTTATTTAACCAGGTAGGCCAGTTGAGAACAAGTTCTCATTTACAACAGCAACCTGACTAAGATAAAGCAAAGCAGTGCGACACAAACAACAACACAGAGTTACAAATTAAATAAACAAACGTACAGTCAATAACACAATAGAAAAGTCTATATACAGTGTGTGCAAATGAAGTAAGATTAGGCCGTAGTGGCGAAATAATTACAATTTAGCAATTAAACACTGGTGTGATAGATGTGCAGAAGATGAAAGTGCAAGTAGAGATACTTGGGTGCAAAGGAGCAACAAAAAATATATATATAAATAAAATAAATAACAATGAGGATGGGGATGAGGTAGTTAGATGGGCTATTTACAGATGGGCTATGTACAGGTGCAATGATCTGTAAGCTGCTCTGATAGCTGATGCTTAAAGTTAGTGAGGGAGATATGAGTCTCCAGCTTCAGTGATTTTTGCAATTCGTTCCAGTCATTGGCAGCAGAGAACTGGAAGGAAAGTCAGCCAAAGGAGGAATTGGCTTTGGGGGTGACCAGTGAAATATACCTGCTGGAGTGCGTGCTACGGGTGGGTGCTGCTATTGTAACGGTTTTCTAGTGGTGATGAAGGAGAGTCGGACCAAACTGCAGCGTGTCGATTTCGATCCATATTTATTAAACAAAACGTAAACACGACTAAACACTAAACACTACAAAAACAAATAAACGTAATGAAAACCGAAAACAGCCTATCTAGTGCAAACTAACAGAGAGTACAAGTAAGACACTAAGGACAATCACCCACGACAAACTCAAAGAATATGGCTGCCTAAATATGGTTCCCAATCAGAGACAACGATAAGCACCTGCCTCTGATTGAGAACCACTCCAGACAGCCATAGACCTTGCTAGACAACCCACTAAGCTACAATCCCAATACCACCACCAAAACCCCAAGACAAACACACCACAATTACAAAAACCCCATGCCACACCCTGGCCTGACCAAATACATAAAGATAAACACAAAATACTTTGACCAGGGCGTGACAGAACCCCCCTAAGGTGCGGACTCCCGAACGCACCTCAAAACAATAGGGAGGGTCCGGGTGGGCGTCTGTCCATGGTGGCGGCTCCGGCGCGGGACGTGGACCCCACTCCTTTAATGTCTTAGTCCCCTCTCCCTTCGTCCCTGGATAGTCCACCCTCGCCGCCGACCATGGCCTAGTAGTCCCCACCCAGAACCCCACTGGACTGAGGAGCAGATCGGGACTGAAGGACAGCTCGGGACCGAGGCAGCTCGGGACTGAGGGGAAGCTCGGGAGTGAGAGAAAGCTCAGGAGTGAGAGGAAGCTCAGGCAGGTAGATAGATCTACCAGCTCCTGGCTGGCTGGTGGTTTCAGCAGATCCTGGCTGACTGGCAGATCCTGGCTGACTGGCAGATCCTGGCTGACTGGCAGATCTGGAAGAGTCTGGTTGACTGGCAGATCTGGAAGAGTCTGGTTGACTGGCAGATCTGGAAGAGTCTGGTTGACTGGCAGATCTGGAAGAGTCTGGTTGACTGGCAGATCTGGCGGCGCTGGGCAGACTGGCGGCGCTGGGCAGACTGGCGGCGCTGGGCAGACTGGCGATGCTGGGCAGACTGGCGGCGCTGGGCAGACTGGCGGCGCTGGGCAGACTGGCGGTGCTGGGCAGACTGACGACGCTGGGCAGACTGACGACGCTGGGCAGACTGACGACGCTGGGCAGACTGACGACGCTGGGCAGACTGACGACGCTGGGCAGACTGGCGATGCTGGGCAGACTGGCGATGCTGGGCAGACTGACGGCGCTGGGCAGACTGGCGACGCTGGGCAGACTGGCGACGCTGGGCAGACTGGCGATGCTGGGCAGACTGACGGCGCTGGGCAGACTGGCGACGCTGGGCAGACTGGGGGCACTGGCGGCGCTGGGCAGACTGGCGGCACTAGCTGCTCCATATAGGCTGACAGCTCTGGCGGCTTCTTACAGACTGACCACTCTGGCGGCTCCGTGCTGACTGGCAGCTCCTTGCAGACTGGCAGCTCCTTACAGACTGGCAGCTCCGTGCAGACTGACAGCTCCGTGCAGACTGACAGCTCCTTGCAGACTGGCAGCTCCATGCAGACTGGCAGCTCCATGCAGACTGGCAGCTCCATGCAGACTGGCTGCTCCATGCAGACTGGCTGCTCCATGCAGACTGACAGCTCTGGCTGCTTCATGCAGACTGACATCTCTGGCTGCTCCATGTAGACTGGCTGCTTCATGCAGACTGGCAGCTCGGGCTGCTTCATGTAGACTGACAGCTCTGGCTGCTCCATGCGGACTGACAGCTCTGGCTGCTCCATGTAGACTGACTGCTTCATGCAGACTGGCAGCTCGGGCTGCTTCATGTAGACTGACAGCTCTGGCTGCTCCATGCAGACTGACAGCTCTGACTGTTCCATGCAGACTGACAGCTCTGGCTGCTTCATGCAGACTGGCAGCTCTGGCTGCTCCATGTAGACTGGCTGCTTCATGCAGACTGGCAGCTCGGGCTGCTTCATGTAGACTGACAGCTCTGGCTGCTCCTTGCAGACTGGCAGCTCCATGCAGACTGGCAGCTCTGGCTGCTCCATGCAGACTGACAGCTCTGGCTGCTTCATGCAGACTGGCAGCTCTGGCTGCTCCATGCAGACTGGCAGCTCTGGCTGCTCCATGCAGACTGACAGCTCTGGCTGCTCCATGCAGACTGGCTGCTTCATGCAGACTGGCAGCTCTGGCTGCTCCATGCAGACTGACAGCTCTGGCTGCTCCATGCAGACTGACAGCTCTGGCTGCTCCTTGCAGACTGGCAGCTCTGGCTGCTCCATGCAGACTGACAGCTCTGGCTGCTCCATGCAGACTGACATCTCTGGCTGCTCCATGCAGACTGACATCTCTGGCTGCTCCATGCAGACTGACATCTCTGGCTGCTCCATGCAGACTGACATCTCTGGCTGCTCTATGCGGACTGACAGCTCTGGCTGCTCTATGCGGACTGACAGCTCTGGCTGCTCCATGCAGGCTGGCAGCTCTGGCTTCTCCATGCAGGCTGGCAGCTCTGGCTGCGCTGAACAGGCGGGAGACTCCGGCAGCGTAGGAGAGGAGAAAGGCTCTGGCTGCGCTAAACAGGCGGGAGGCTCCGGCAGCGCTGTAGAGGAGGAAGGCTCTGGCTGCGCTGAACAGGCGGGAGGATCCGGCAGCGCTGTAGAGGAGAAAGGCTCTGGCTGCGCTAAACAGGCGGGAGACTCCAGCAGCGCAGGAGAGGAGAAAAGCGCTGGCTGCGCTGAACAGGCAAGGCACACTGAAGGCCTGGTGCATGGTGCTGGAACTGGTGGTACTGGATCGAGGACACGCACAGGAAGCCTGGAGCGGGGAGCTGCTACCGGAGGACTGGAGTGTGGAGGTAGCACAGGATGGGCTAGACCGTGAAGGCGTACTGGAGATCTTGAGAGCAGTGTTGGCACAGGATGTGCAAGGCTAGGGATGTGCACAGGAGGCCTGGTGCGTGAGGCTGGCACCAACTTCACCAGCCGACTAACACGCACCTCAGGACGAGTATGGAGCGCTAACCCAGGTGCCATCAAATCCCCAACACGTTCCGTCGGGCGAATTCCATGCAAAAAGCACCAACACAGCAACTCCCTCATTTCTCTCTCCTCCAATTTCCCCATTAACTCCTTCACAGTCTCTGGTTCTGGTCTCCTCCTTGGCTCCTCACGATAAACAGGGAGAGTTGGCTCAGGTCTGACTCCTGACTCTGCCACACTCTCCCTGAGCCCCCCAAGAAATTTTTGGGGCTGATTCTCAGGCTTCCATCCGCTACGCCGTGCTGCCTCCTCATATCTGCGCCTCTCAGCTTTCGCCGCCTCCAGTTCTTCCTTGGGGCGGCGATATTCTCCAGGCTGAGCCCAGGGTCCTTTACCGTCCAGTTCTTCCTCCCATGTCCATTTCTCCAGGTGGTGCAGCCTCTCCCACTGCAGCTGCTGCTGCTCCTGCTGCTGCTGCCTCTGTTGCCTCTCCTGTGGTTCCCGCCTGTTAACACGCTGCTTGGTCCGTTGGTGGTGGGTGATTCTGTAACGGTTTTCTAGTGGTGATGAAGGAGAGTCGGACCAAACTGCAGCGTGTCGATTTTGATCCATATTTATTAAACAAAACGTAAACACGACTAAACACTAAACACTACAAAAACAAATAAACGTAATGAAAACCGAAAACAGCCTATCTAGTGCAAACTAACAGAGAGTACAAGTAAGACACTAAGGACAATCACCCACGACAAACTCAAAGAATATGGCTGCCTAAATATGGTTCCCAATCAGAGACAACGATAAGCACCTGCCTCTGATTGAGAACCACTCCAGACAGCCATAGACCTTGCTAGACAACCCACTAAGCTACAATCCCAATACCACCACCAAAACCCCAAGACAAACACACCACAATTACAAAAACCCCATGCCACACCCTGGCCTGACCAAATACATAAAGATAAACACAAAATACTTTGACCAGGGCGTGACAGCTATGGTGACCAGTGAGCTGAGATAAAGCGGGGCTTTACCTAGCAAAGACTTATAGATGACCTGGAGCCAGTGGGTTTGGCAACGAATATGAAGCGAGGGTCAGCCAACGAGAGCATACAGGTCACAGTGGTGGGTAGTATATGGGGCTTTGTTGACAAAACGGATGGCACTGTGATAGACTGCATCCAATTTGTTGAGTAGAGTGTTGGAGGCTATTTTGTTAATGACATCACCGAAGTCAAGGATCGGTAGGATAGTCAGTTTTACGAAGGTATGTTTGGCAGCATGAGTGAAGGATGCTTTGATGCGAAATAGGAAGCCAATTCTAGATTTAATTTTGGATTGGAGATGCTTAATATGAGTCTGGAAGGAGAGTTTACAGTCTAACCAGACACCTAGATATTTGTAGTTGTCCACATATTCTAAGTCAGAACTGTCCAGAGTAGTGATGCTGGACGGGCGGGTAGGTGCGGGCAGCGATCGGTTGAAGAGCATGCATTTAGCATTTAAGAGCAGTTGGAGGCCACGGAAGGAGAGTTGCATGGCATTGAAGCTCGTCTGGAGGTTAGTTAGCACAGTGTCCAACCAAGGGCCAGAGGTATATAGAATGGTGTCGTCTGCGTAGAGGTGGATCAGAGAATCACCAAACGCAAGAGCGACATCATTGATGTATACAGAGAAAAGAGTCGGCCCGAGAATTGAATCCTGTGGCACCCCCAAAGAGACTGCCAGAGGTCCGGACAACAGGACCAATTATTTTGAATAGTGTTTACACATGATAGAATAGGATAAAAGGACAACTGAAACATTACTTACCAATTATTTTCAAAACAACATGCATATGACCTAGTCTCTCTTGCCCCACCCCCTCTCTCTCTATACCATCCAGGAGGTCACAGAGGAGCCACCCCATCAACCCCCCCTTCCCTCACCTCCTCCCCTCCAGCTCCAGGGTTTTGACCCCTCTAAGCTGTACACTAAGATCAAGCAGGATCTGCTGTATGGACGACTGTGGAAGGCCTACCAGGGGACAGCTAAGGCCTGGGACCCCACAACACAGCAGGGACCACACCAGCAAGGGCCACAACAAGGGGCAGAACTAGGGCCACAAAAGGTATATCTTTCTTTCAAAAGTTTTTTAAAATGAATAATGACTATGCATAAGGAAACATTGCCTTACAAAACAGTCAATTGAAAACAAAGAAATTGAAAAACATTATGTAATGTTTGTTGAAGCCTGTGCCTCATGCCAAATAACACAGAAATCACACACATACTGTAGAGTATTTGATAAGGTCATCATCGTCATCAGGTCTATTTTCTTCTGGGGGATCATCGGGTGTCACAGAGAGAGGAACCAGAAGAACCAGAACTAGAACCTAATCTAGAACAAGAACAAGACCCTCAACCAACCCTTGAAGGAACCGTGGAACCACAGACTGAGCCTGAACCTATCCATCCATTAGCCCTGGAACCTGGAACACAGATGGAGGTTCAAGAACCAGAATGTAATTTAGAACTAGAACCCAACTTCCCATCAACCCTTTCTGCACGGAGGGGGGAACTGGAATCAGACATAGGAACAGAGAAAGAGGAAATTGAAGAAACCAGAGACTAACCCTTCAGCGAGGAGGTTCATGAAGGGAAGGTGTGTTGTGTTGTTGTGTGTGTGTGCGGGCCGTGCGTGTGTGCGTGTGTACGTGTGTGTTGGGAGGAATAATGCACTGTTGACATTGGGTGAATAACCCTGACCTCCTAAGGTTAGCTGTCAATCAATACGATTAATAATTATTGCCCCAGTGGGAAATTTGTAGTGAAAATTAAACTCACAGGTAATCGCCATGGTTTTTTGTTTACTGTGAACATCGTACATGTGGTTAGACGTCTCGGCCATCACTCAGACGTTTCTCTCTCTCACACACACACACACACACACAGACAGACAGACAGACAGACAGACAGACAGACAGACAGACAGACAGACAGACAGACAGACAGACAGACAGACAGACAGACAGACAGACAGACAGACAGACAGACAGACAGACAGACAGACAGACAGACAGACAGACAGACAGACAGACACCACACACACACTGGTCAATGGGGTTTGAAGTCTCGGCCATCGCTCAGATGTTTCTCACATTTGAGCTCACAACAGTGTGGCATACAGTAACTGTATGATGTGCGGTGTGAATAGAACATTATGCTTTTGAATATAGTAATGGGTTGAATGACCTTTAGATTCTAAAAAAGAGCTTTTATAGCCAACTTTATAGCCAACACTGTAAGGAACAAGACAGTGAGTGATTTTTATTTTGTGTATCTGGTTTTGTGATTGCAATTTCTGTATATAATGTTTATTTCTTTGTTTCAATTAAAAATCAGACTAGCAAAAGTGTTTGAGTCCTTCACTTGATATCTAGAATATGCCTGCTTTTTTTGGGGGGCCACTGGGGGACGACACAAGACCATTTATTCACTAACCTCAGTCCCAGGAAATTTAGCACAACGCATACGTCAACGATTCATAGTTGGCCTTAGTGGGAGTGAGCATAGAATTCTATGGGAGTGACCTAACTGGGTAAAGTTGGGATAGTTCTAACCACAGGAGGTTAGTGGTACCTTAATTGGGGAGAACAGGCTTATGGTAATGGCTGGAGTGGAATCAGTGGAATGGTATCAAATACGTCAAACAGTGTTTCCAGGTGTTTGATGCCATTCCATATGTTCCGCTCCAGACATTATTATGAGTTTTTCTCCCCTCAGCAGACTCACGTGGTTCTAACAGACGAATGCATGTAAAATAATGTGTTATGAGGCAAAGGATATTAATTATGGATACTAGATACAGTAGTTCTTCCAGAAACCATTTGAAAAGAAGTCAAAACAAATAGGCTAGCCTAAATCGGGAATAGCAGTAGGCTACAATGGCACATGTGGCGCTTGCTACAATGACATATATTGCAGTACAGGTTTCTGACATTTGCAGTCCAAGTCCAGGTGAAAAGTCAACTTTTATAACGGTTACACAGAAGGCCACAATTGGGACTAAAGTTCAATCCCTTCCTGATGTTATTAGGCAGCCTAGTCTCACAGACAAAACGTAACATACTAAATGAAAAGCGGGGACACTCAAATTACTAGGGGCCGATGAGATGTTACATTTGGTATGGTTACATAAGACAGATGGTTACTTAAGGCAAGTAACGCGAATGTCAAGCAACCCAAAGGTTGCGTGTTCAACTCTCATCACGGACAACTTGAACATTTCAGCTAATTAGCAACTTCAGCAATTACTTACTACTTTTTAGCTACTTTGCAAATAATTAGCATGTTAGCTAACCTAACCTTAACCCTTTAACCTAACTCATAACCTTAACCTTAACCCCTAAAGCCTAGTTTAGCTAACCCCCTAATCCTAACCATAAATACCTTTAACCCAGAGTTCCCCAACTGGTGGCCTGCCAAAGGCTGTAAAAACACTAGCAAAGACTTAAAAACACCAGCAAATCAGCTCCAAGTGATTTCAAATTAGGAAGCATTCCCATGCATAGAGAAATATACAGCACCAATCAAAAGTTTGGACACATCTACTCATTCAATGGTTTTTATTTATTTGTACTATTTTCTACATTGTAGAATAATAATGCAGACATCAAAAATATTAAGTAACACATATGAAATCATGTATCAACCAAAAATGTGTTAATCAAATCAAATCAAAATATATTTTATATTTTATATTCTTCAAAGTAGCCACTCTTTGCCTTGATGACAGCTTTGAACACTCTTGGAATTCTCTCAACCAGCTTCACCTGGAATGCTTTTCCAACAGTCTTGAAGGAGTTCCTGCATATGCTGAGCACTTGTTGGCTGCTTTTCCTTCACTCTGCGGTCCAACTCATTGAAAACCATCTCAGTTGGGTTGAGGTTGGTTGATTGTGGAGGCCAGGTAATCTGATGCAGCACTCCATCACTCTCCTTCTTAGTCAAATAGCCCTTACACAGCCATGAGGGTCATTGTCCTGTTGAAAAACAAATTACTGTCCCACTAAGCGCAAACCAAATGTTATGGCATATTACTGAAGAATGCTGTGGTAGCCATGCTGGTTAAGTGTGCCTTGAATTCGAAATAAATCACAGTGTCACCAGCAAAGCACCCCCACACCATCACACCTCCTCCTCCATGCATCACGGTGGGAACTCCACACACAGAGATAATCCATTCACCTGCTCAGCATCTCACAAAGACACGGCGGTTGGAACCAAAAATCTCAAATTTGGACTCATCGGATCAAAGGACAGATTTCCACTGGTCTAATGTCCATTGCTCATGTTTCTTGGCCCAAGCAAGCCTCTTCTTATTATTGGTGTCCTTTAGTAGTGGTTTCTTTGCAGCAATTTGACCATGAAGGCCTGATTCACACAATCTCCTCTGAACAGTTGATGTTGAGATGTGTCTGTTACTTGTCTGTGAAGCATTTATTTGGGCTGCAATTTCTGAGGGTGGTAACTCTAATGAACTTATCCTCTGCAGCAGAGGTAACTCCGGCTCTTCCTTTCCTGTAGCGGATCTCATGAGAGCCAGTTTCATCATAGTGCTTGGTGGTTTTTGTGACTGCACTTGAAGAAACTTTCATGATTGAATGACCTTCATGTCTTAAAGTAATGAAGGACTGTCGTTTCTCTTTACTTATTTGAGCTGTTCTTGAAATAATATGGACTTGGTCTTTTACCTAACAGGGCTATCTTCTGTATACCACCCCTACCTTGTCACAGCACAACTGATTGGCTTAAACGCATTAAGAAGGAAAGAAATTCCACAAATTAACGTTTATTAACAAGGCCCACCTGTTAATTGAAATGCATTCCAGGTGATTACCTCATGAAGCTGGTTGAGAGAATGCCAAGAGTGTGCAAAGCTGTCACTGAAAATTATTTCATGGCTTTAGAAGCTTCTGATAGGCTAATTGACATAATTTGAGTCAATTGGAGGTGTACCTGTGGATGTATTTCAAGGTCTACCTTCAAACTCAGTGCCTCTTTGCTTGACATCATGGGAAAATCAATAGAAAACAGCCAAGACCTCAGAAAAAAATGGTATACCTCCACAAGTCTGGTTCATCCTTGGCAGCAATTTCCAAATGCCTGAAGGTACCACGTTCATCTGTAGAAACAATAGTATGTAAGTTTAAACACCATGGGACCCTGCAGCCATCCTACTGCTCAGGAAGGAGACACGTTCTGTCTCCCAGAGATGAACGTACTTTGGTGCGAAAAGTGCAAATCAATCCCAGAACAACAGCAAAGGACCTTGTGAAGATGCTGGAGGAAACAGATACAAAAGTATCTTCATCCACAGTAAAACGAGTCCTATATCGACATAACCTGAAAGGCCACTCAGCAAGGAAGAAGACACTGCTCCAAACCACCATAAAAAAAGCCAGACTACGGTTTGCAACTGCACATGGGGACAAAGATCGAAACAGGTACAAAAGTATTTATATCCACAGTAAAACGAGTCCTATATCAACATAATCTGAAAGGCCACTCCGCAAGGAAGAAGCCACTGCTCCAAAATGTCCTCTGGTCTGATGAAACAAAAATAGAACTGTTTGGCCATAATGACCATCGTTATGTTTGGAGGAAAAAGGGGGAGGCTTGCAAGCCAAAGAACAGCATCCCAACCATGAAGCACGGAGGAGGCAGCATCATGTTTCGGGGGTGCTTTGCTGCAGGAGGGACTGGTGCACTTCACAAAATAGATGGCTTCATGAGGGAGGAAAATTATGTGGACACATTGAAGCAACATCTCAAGACATCAGTCAGGAAGTTGAAGCTTGGTCGCAAATGGGTCTTCCAAATGGAGAATGACCCTAATCCTACTTCCAAAGTTGTTGCAAAATGGCGTAAGGACAACATAGTCAAGGTATTGGAGTGGCCATCACAAAGCCCTGACCTCAATCCTATGGAAAATATGTGGGCATAACTGAAAAAGTGTGTGCGAGCAAGGAGGCCTACAAACCTGACTCAGTTACACAAGCTGTCAGGAGGAATAGGCCAAAATTCACCCAACTTATCATGGGAAGCTTGTGAAAGGCTACCCAAAACAATTGAGCCAAGTTAAACCATTTAAAGGCAATGCTACCAAATTCTAATTGAGCGTATGTAAACATCTGACCCACTGTGAATGTGATGAAAGAAATGACAGCTGAAAAAGATCATCCTCTCTACTATTATTCTGACATTTCCCATTCTTAAAATAAAGTTGTGATCCTAACTGACCTAAGACAGGGAATTTTTACTAGAATTAAATGTCAGGAATTGTGAAAAACGGAGCTTAAATGTATTTGGCTAAGGTGTATGTAAACTTCCGACTTAAAACTGTATCATTCATATTGGATGATGAACTTCCACAAATTAAGACATACCATAACTAATGTAAAATACCATACTCATTGATTTTCCATGATTGCTAATATTATGTTACATCTACACCTGGATTTACACCTGCAGCAGGGGAAAGGGAACGGCTTCAAACTCATATACAATATATATATATGACTATGGTGCAGTACAACTGTTTTATAAAACATTGCAACCACCTTTAAAAAAATTCATTGTTAATTTGATGTATTTGATTTTTATACCAGCATTTCTTTTGAACGTTTACACAAATACTGGTATGTTGAAAACTTTTGTTTTGTATTTTATTTTTATTTCACCTTTATTTAACCAGGTAGACAAGTTGAGAACAAGTTCTCATTTACAATTGTGACCTGGCCAAGATAAAGCAAAGCAGTTTGACACATACAACGACACAGAGTTACACATGGAGTAAAACAAACATACAGTCAGTAATACAGTAGAAACAAGTCTATTTATGATGTGAGCAAATGAGGTGAGATAAGGGAGGTAAAGGCAAAAAAAGGCCACGGTGGCAAAGTAAATACAATATAGCAGTAGGATGTATTTGAAGTGTAGGATGTATTTGAAGAAATAAATCAGTCCCTGATTATTGGGGAACAATGAAAAAAAGCTGGCTTCAAGGTCCAGAGCTGAGTTTGAGGAGTATATGGGATATTTATTGGGTTGTAGTGAAACACATGTACAACCTGTTTCATTTAAACTGGTGTGTGAAATACTCAGTCAGATCTCCACTAACCAAATATGGTTCGTTTTTGAGGGGGGCTGTGTCACACAGCCTGCTGCTGGCTTTTTGCTCTGTCCCCTCTATTGCCCCCACTGGAATAGAGCCACACAGTGGAGGTGTCATAATACCCATGAAACCTAGCAGTCAAACAGGGAAATGGTTCCAATCATTTTTTCCACCATTCATTTTTCCCTTAGGGGATTTTAGAAACACATAAAATAAGGGCTGTAGATTCACGGAAATTTCTCTCGGACAAAGTGACTTTTATCAATATCTATTCTACCTGTCTCAGCTAAAGTGGGGTTGAAAATACTCCGTAGGGTCTTTACTAACCAAATATGGTTAGTTTTGAATGGGGACCGTGTCGTACATATCCAACAACACAGCTGTAAATGACCTGGTACTATCCATGGTCCTGAAATCAATACCCACTCACAACAACAAAATAATCACAAAAGCTAAGTGTTTTTTTTATCAAAATGAAAATCAATTTTATTTACCTGTTAAATGTAATGAATATTAACCAGTATAATTGTTTGTACTTTTTACCCCGTGATATCCAATTGATAGTTACAGTCTTGTCTCATCGCTGCAACTCCCCAATGGACTCGGGAGAGGCGAAGGACGAGAGCCATGCGTCCTCCGAAACACGACCCTGCCAAGCCGCACTGCTTGACACACTACTTGCTTAACCTGGAAGCCAGCCGCACCAATGTGTCAGAGGAAACATCGTCCAGCTGGCGACTGAAGTCAGCTTGCAGGCGCCCGGCCCGCCACAATGAGTCGCTAGAGCACGATGGGAAAAGGAAATCCTGGTTGGGCCAATTGTATGCCGCCTCATGGGTCTTCCGGTCATGGCCGGCTGTGACACAGCCTGGGATCGAACCCGGGACTGTAGTGACGCCTTAGACCGCTGCGTCACTCAGGAGGCCCTAAGACAGGACTTCTAATAAGGCCAAGTAACAATAATTTGCATTTTCTCGCAAATTACAATTTGTAGAGATGGGCTATGACCCATGAATCAGTCCAACACCCTTATCAAAGAGGCATATCTTTGGATTAACTGCGACCAACGTGGGTTTAAGAAAATCGTTGGAAGGCTCTGCATAATTGTAGTGTTAGAAACCTGTAGCAACATGATTTTACTAGGATACTGCATCAAAAATGTTTTATTTGCCAGGCCAAGCGATTAAATTGATGCATATTTTGGCTCATGTTAAGGCTGGCCTTGAGTTGATCTAAATGTGTAAAGGTGCAGCCATCAGCATCACCTTTAGGATAATCTAGGTCGTTAAAGGGTATGCCAGTCCATCAATGCTCACACTGTGTCCTTTGATGCAGTTGGCTTCTCGAACAGTCAACTGCTAAGAATCTGTATTTGGCACCTCCATCAGGGCAAGGACAAGAGTGCTTGAAAGTCTAGTATGGAAAGGCTTTTCATTTCACACTGGAAGCAAACAGGGTAAGCAAAAAAAAGTGTTACGGTGTATTGTCTTTCCAACCGATATTCAACACAGCATCAGTACATTAATGTATGTTTTGGAATTAATATAACATACAGGACTAAATGCATATGTCTAAAGTGCATTCGGAAATTTTCAGACCCCTTCACTTTTTCCACATTTGTTACCTTACAGCCTTAATCTAAAACTGGCTGGGGCACTCAAATTCAGAAAAATTCAGAGACTTGCCCCGAAGCCACTCCTGCGTTGTCTTAGCTGTGTGCTTACTGTAGGGTTGTTGTCCTGTAGGAAAGTGAACCTGAGCGCTCTGTAGAAGGTTTTCATCAAGGATCTCTCTGTACTTTGCTCCGTTCGTCTTTCCCTCGATCCTGACTAGTCTCCCAGTCCCTGCTGCTGAAAAATATCCCACCACAATGCTTCACCGTAGGGATGGTGTCAGGTTTCCTCCAGATGTGAAGCTCGGCATTCAGGCTAAAGAGTTTCATCTTGAATTCATCAGACCAGAGAATCTTGTTTCTCATGGTCTGAGAGTCCTTTAGGTGTCTTTTGGCAAACTCCAAGCGGGCTGTCATGTGCCTATTACTGAGGAGTGGTTCCGTCTGGCCACTCTACCATAAAGGCCTGATTGGTGGAGTGCTGTAGAGATGGGTGTCTATCTGCAAGGTTTTCCCATCTCCACAGAGGAGCTCTGCAGCTCTGTCAGAGTGACCATCGGGTTCTTGGTCAACTCCCTGACCAAGGCCCTTCTCTCCCAATGGCTCAGTTTGGCCTGTCGGCCAGCTCTAGGAGGAGTCTTGGTGGTTCCAAATATCTTCCATTTAACAATGATGGAGGCCACTGTGTTCTTGGGGACCTTCAATGCTGCAGAAATGTTTTGGTACCCTTCCCCAGATCTGTGCCTCAACACAATCCTGTCTCTGAGCTCTACGGAAAATTCCATCGACCTAATGGCTTGGTTTCTACTCTGACATGCACTGTTAGCCGTGGGACCTTGTATAGACAGGTGTGTGCCTTTCCAAATCATGTCCAATCAATTAAATTTGACCACAGTTGGAGACAAATAAAGTTGTAGAAACATCTCAAGGATGATCAATGGAAACAGGATACACCTGAGCTCAATTTTTTCGAGTCTCATAGCAAAGGGTCTGAACACTTATCTAAGTAAGGTATTTCTGTTGTTTTTTTAAAAACTGTTTTTAATTTGTCATTATGGGGCATTGTGTGTAGATTGATGAGGGATTTGTTTTATTTAATAAATGTTAGAATAACCAGACACGTTGCTTGCACAAGCGTTGCAAAATAAATGTAGAAATACATGTTATATATATGTTATAACACATGTCAATTATTGCCCCCAGACTGCTCATGTGCGCCAAAGAGCGTCTGTGTTGCCAATGGCTAAAATAGAAGTCTTCAACAGTAGCAACCAGTAAAGATCTCCTTCCATGGCTCAGTGGTTTCGTGCCAAACTTTTGCATATTTGGGCTGTATACTATGTGTTTTGGAATCACATCAGTGGCAGGCCTCTTTGATGTTTGAACACTCAATCTTTATTTTTGACCACCTGCAGCTTTTCCCTTGGCTCTTCTGGCTGACCCCTATGGCTTGTAGAGGCCCTTGGCTCTTCTGACTGGACCCTCTGGCGGGTAGAGGCCCTTGGCTCTTCTGACTGGACCCTCTGGCGGGTAGAGGCCCTTGGCTCTTCTGACTGGACCCTCTGGCGGGTAGAGGCCCTTGGGGGGGTAGGTCATCATCACTGATAACGTTATTCCTGTCAAGATCTGTTTGCATAGGTGCAGCATATGCATTCAACAGCCTGGCTGGCAAATGGCCTGTCCATAGTCCATATCTGACCCATCGCTATCACAATCCCTCAGGACAGCATCTTTCTCATTTTGAGGGATAACTGCAATGTTGCATGCCTTGTCTGGGCAGTCACCTAGACCCAACATATCCAGAACTTGACTCAAAGTGAAACTAAAAGAAAGAACAGAGTTGGTTTGGTAGAACAAGAACTATGTATGTGTATAAGTATGTGTATACCTAGATGCACGGTGTTATCCCACCGGTCACTATTGTTGCCGTCAACATGTTTACACATTCTATAACCACACTGAACAAAGTTGAGTAATTGAAAATGCATATATCAAAACTGGACACCTTAAAGATGATGGGGTGGCAGGGTAGCCTAGTGGTTAGAGCGTTGGACTAGTAACCAGAAGGTTGCAAGATTGAATCCCTGAGCTGACAAGGTACAAATCTGTTGTTCTACCCCTGAACAGGTAGTTAACCCACTGTTCCTAGGCCGTCATTGAAAATAAGAATTTGTTCTTAACTGACTTGCCTGGTTAAATAAAGGTTAAAAAAAAAATGTGTACTAAAAATTGTTGTCCTAACTTTATTTTGACACACTTTACTTTTAACATATTTTCCACCCCACATTAGCTGAGACATAAATGACTAATTGCCTTTTATTGTTGGGACAATAAAAGTGGCCATTGAAGAAAATTAAGCATCATTTGAATGATTCAACGATATTGCAATGTTCTGAAATGCGGGCTTTTATTTTGAAGGTTTCTCATTACGATATAAACATGACGTTGTTTTTGGTGCTGCTGGCAGAATACTAGTAAAATCACGGAACTGACGGATTTCCAGGCGACTCAAAACAAGTCACGGGGTATGAAACGTTGTTCAGTCTCTGTATATAGATTCCTTACACATTAAGTTAATATTTCTTTATCATATTACTTTTCGGGATAAAGTTGCAATGAGAAAATGTCTGCTATTGTGATAATGTTCAGTGTTTGCATGTCTAGCGCTATGTTTAACAACTTCTTAATGGAAAAGTAATTGTAACATTGCAACAAAGTTGTATGTTTTGTTGGGGTGCATTGAAAACGGATCCCTGTATTGCCAAAAATGGATTGGTTTTCGTTATTGGCTGACATAGCCTGCGTGTGTTGTCCTGTGTTGAATGTCTAACTACACCTGCTGCCTGTCTGTCTGTCTGTCTGAATACAGCCTACAGTGTAAATTACAGCCTATAGTGACTTTGCAATGTAAAAGCTAGGACACGGAATTGCTTTAGAACCGACGTGGGACACTGATCCGTGTTGGGGAAGCTACTCTGAAAATACTGTTTACCAAGCAATTACTCCACACTGGAAGAAGGTAAGCTACTCTAAATCTACCTTTAAGAATAATACTGTTAACTTAAGTTACTTTGAAAAAAGTAGTTCACTACATCGTGTAATATAGCCTATTAACTATTAAACACACAAACAATGATTCAAGTGAGAAATAGGCCAGTCTGAAGCTGAAAAAGAAAGGAAACGATTGCCTAATTCACCAATACTTTGTTTTATTACATTTTGAGTGTAGGGGGAAGGAGTTTTGTTTTTTGGCTAAAAAACGTACCCATTTGAAACGGCCCAGAAACTAGAATATGCATATAATTGTCAGATTAGGATAGAAACCACTCTAAAGTTTCCAAAACTGTCAAAATATTGTTTGTGAGTGTAACAGAACTGATATTGCAGGTGAAAACCTGAGGAAAATCCACCAAGGAAGGGCTGTTTTTCCTGAAAGCTCTCTGTTCCATTGGATTCCTTGCCTCCATTTAAAGGGATATCAACCAGATTCCTTTTCCTATGGCTTACTCAAGGTGTCAACAGTCTGTAGACATAGTTTCAGGCTTTTATTTTGAAAAAATGAGCGTGAAAGATCACTTCGTGACAGTGGATTTCTGGGTGTTCGCAGAGTTTTGCTTGTGCAATAGTGGAGCAGCCATTCTCTCCCTCATATTGAAAAAACTACAGTCCCGGTTGATATATTATTGATTATATATATTTTTTTTAAACCTGAGAATTGAATACTGAGGATTGCTTCTTGACACACTACTCGCTTAACCTGGAAGCCAATGCACCAATGTGTCGGAGGATACACGTCCAGCTGGCGACCGAAGTCAGCTTGCAGGTGCCCGGTCCGCCACAAAGAATCGCTAGAGCATGATGGGACAAAACCAATTCTAACCATTTTTCTTTGCATTATTCAAATTGGATTAAATTAAAAAAATTAAATCTCACTCATCATACACACAATACCCATAATGACAAAGTGAAAACATGTTTTTAGACATTTTTGCAAATTTCTTGAAAATTAAAAACAGAAACATCTCATTTACATACATTTTCACACCCCTGAGTCAATACATGTTGGAATCACTGTTGGCAGGAATTTCAGCTGTGAGTCTTTCTGTGTACGTTTCTAAGAACTTTGCACACCTGGATTGTACAATATTTGCCCATTTATTCTTTTCAAAATTCTTCAATCTCTGTCATATTGGTTGTTGATCGTTGCTCAACAACCATTTTCAAGTCTTGTTATAGTTTTAACTTAAATCTTCTTGAAAATCTAACTCGGCCACTCAGGAACATTCACTGTCTTCTTGGTTAGCAACTCCAGTGTAGATTTGGCCTTGTGTTTTAGGTTATTGTTCTGCTGAAAGGTGAATTCATCTCCCAGTGTCTGGTGGAAAGCAGACTGAACTGAGTCTTCCTGTAGGATTTAGCCTGTGCTTAGCTCTATTCCATTTAATTTTTATCCTGAAAAACTCCATCTCTTAACGATAACAAGCATACCCATAACATGATGCAGCCACCACTATGCTTGGACTAGATTATGAATGACTCTTGGCAGAATGCATTGCTTGACTGCCGTGAGGATGATAATTAGCCTGACGACACACGAAATGATTCCGCTGCTCTGTTATTCGCTACATACTTCTCATTGTGGAGAATAAACTAATGTCTGTGGGCGTTGGCCAGAGCAAGGAGTATGTGTAGCCAGGCAAGATGATAAGCACAGTCGTTCGCAAACTGCTTCCCCAAAACGATTTGTTCTCGAGTACTAGTTTGTTGCGCAGAGGCTGTGTAATATAAGTTTTGGTTCTACAAAGATGTATCCATAACGTTCAATAATCAATGAATTGCAGTCATTTTTGCACCATGCGATCAATTATAATTTCTAAACATGTATTTTTTATCTCTGTGCTCTTGATCTATTTTCCTGCGCGCATATGACAGAAAGTTGGTGGTCGGAGCACGTCTCTGGAGACAGAGGAGCGTGCATTAAAACTTCTTAGTGCTGCAATCCCGTTAACGGTATCGATATGACAACAGCCAGTGAAAGTGCAGGGCACCAAATTCAAAACAGAAATCTAATAATTCAAATTCCTCAAACATACATGTATCTTATACCATTTTAAAGGTAATCTTGTTGTTAATCCCACCACAGTGTCTGATATCAAATAGGCTTTACAGCAAAAGAACCACAAACGATTGTTAGATCACCACCAACTCACAGAAAAACAGTCATTTTTCCAGCCAAAGAGAGGAGTCACAAAAAGCACAAATAGAGATAAAATCACTAACCTTTGATGATCTTCATCAGATGACACTCATAGGACTTCATGTTACACAATACATGAATGTTTTGTTTGATAAAGTTCATATTTATATTTTAAAAATCTCATTTTACATAGCCACATAATTCTACAGAAATACTCATTATAAATGTCGATGAAAATACAATTGTTAGACATGGAAATATAGGTATACCTCTCCTTAATGCAACTGCTGTGTCAGATTTCAAAAACACTTTATGGAAAAAACCTACCATGCAATAATCTGAGTACGGTGCTCAGAGCCAGAAATAGCATTATAAATATTCACATACATTTGATGATCTTCATCAGAATGCACTCCCAGGAATCCTAGTTCCACAATAAATGTTTGATTGGTTCTATAATGTCCATTATTTATGTCCAAGTAGCTACTTTTGTTAGGGTGTTTTGTACACAAATCCAAACGCTCGAGCAGGTCCAGCCGAACGTCGAACAAAAACTTATATTACAGGTCGTAGAAACATTTCAAACTAAGTATAGAATCAATCTTTAGGATGTTTTTATCACAAATCTTCAATAACGTTCCAACCGGAGAATTCCATTGTCTGTAGAAAAGCCATGGAATGCAGGTCGCTATCCGGTGAAATGCGCGACCAGGACCTGGCTCTCTGCCAGACCACTGACTCAAAGAGTTCTCATCCGGCCCCACATCACAGTAGAAGCCTCATTCAAGTTTCTAAAGACTGTTGACATCTAGTGGAAGCCTTAGGAAGTGCAACATAACCAATTTCCCACTGTGTATTCAATAGGGGCTGCGTTGAAAATCGACCAACCTCAATTTCCCACTTCCTGTTTGGATTTCTTCTCAGGTTTTTGCCTGCCATATGAGTTCTGTTATACTCACAGACATTATTCAAACAGTTTTAGAAACTTCTGAGTTTTTTCTATCCAATACTAATAATGATATGCATATATTAGCAACTGGAACTGAGGAGCAGGCCATTTACCCTGGGCACCTTTCATCCAAGCTACTCAGTACTGCCCCTGCAGCCATAAGAAGTTAATCCTGCTGAAGGACTCATTGCGGCCAGCACTAGCAGGTCAAAATAACGACTAAAATGAACGAGTCACTAGCAGGTCAAAAGCGTTGTTAAAAAAGAATGAATCATTTGCAAACTTCACACCTCTGTCTTCCAGCTGATGGCAAAACTCAAGTGGAACAGCATTATTTCTGCTTTGTGCACAAATTAATGTTGTTACTCCGATGAAGAGAGAGTGAAATATTCCTCGATATTGAAAAAGACCCCTGCCACTAATAATAACGCAAGCCTATCGATACACTTTCCTACTCATTCATTACAGCTGCAATGCTGGCTGTAGCGCAAGTGGAAGTAGGAAGAGGTTGCATTTTGTTGCTCAAGTGTTGAATAAAAATTGTTGACAGTGCTGAGTAGGAAGTAAAACATGAACTCGCTCACAAAAACAGCAGCTCTTTGCTGTATTCCTTAAGTCTCTCTAGTCAAGGTTTTGAAATCTCACAATATCAACTTTGCTGTACCTTTCTTTTACACCTGCTACGTTACTGCAGACACTGTAATCTGAGCCATCCGATTGGCCAGCAGTAGGCCTGTAGTGCACTTGAGTTGCTTTCTGGACCCTCCGGGGGGGAAAATGGGAACACTTGGCCTGTTGATTCGGCTGCACCTACCGCCAGCACCCCCTAAAAATAACAACATAAAAAAACTGCAAAAATAAATAAAACCAAATGCAAGGCCTCATGTTTTTTTTTTTTTTTTTTTTTTTTTTTACAGAAATGTTTGCCGATTGACTAGGAATGTCTTTGAGATCAAACAGTCGATCGCGATTGACCAGTTAGTGACCACTGATATGTAGCCAATAATTCTTTACTCCATTGTTTGTAAACAACAACTTTTACAGACCGAAACCATGGCAGGTAGCTGTGTTGGGGAGAGCGACGGCCTGACATTCTGGGTGGCTGAACAAAAGGACTACGATGATGTCATGTCCATTTCTGTTCAAATCTATGGAGGGAATGACTACCTGCCTCATCGATATGCCGGTTGGATGACTGAGCCTGACAGAGCGGTTATACTGGGTCGCAGAGATGGCAAATTGGTCCGTGTAGTGCTCTCTCTCTCTACTTCCATCCATACCTATTTCTTCCTTCCGTATCTCTCCATCCATCCCTCCCTCTCTCCCTTTCTACCATCCATCCCTCCCTCCCTCCCTCTGCCTCCTCCATCCATCCCTAAATCCATCGTCATCCCTCCCCTCTCCCCTAGGTGGCACTGGTGTCTGGTCTAATCGTTGACGAGGGGTGTACAGTAGTGGTGGAGGGGTTGAGGGTGTGTCCCAGCGAGAGGGGTCGCGGCGTGGCTGGGGTTATCCAGAGGTTTGCGGATCTTTTTTTATGATTTATTTGTTTATAGATTTGTTTTTTGACACACAACAAAAAAGAACAGCAACAAACATAGTAAACACCAAATAACGTCACATACACAGCTCAAGTCCATCGTAAATTAAAGACAAATGTACGGAATGTATACATATACAGATTTGCTGACCAGTACATCCAGCAGCTGTACCCCAGCGTCAGGACCAAGAGACAAACCAAGGTTGACGAGCCTTCAGCTGGGCCCACACAGACATTATCCAAATTCACAGAGCTAGGGAGACGGGTGAGTTATAATTCATACTATACTAATATATACTATACTACTGTATACTTTACTATACTACTGTATAATTTACTTTACTGTACAAACCTTCAACTTTTTTAATGAGTGGTGTAGAAAACTGTTTTGAAGGGTGTTGTTTACCGTAACCCTCAACCACAACCCAAACCCTCAACCCAACACAGGGACCCAACCCAATACACGTCAAGACCTCTGAGGTGGTGACTATGGAGAAAGGGGTAAAGGTGGAGAAAGTTGTGATGACCGGACAAAACAAAGGGAAAACCAATCCTGACCGTTTCCCTTCTGAACCCTCCCCAATACTAACCTCTCCACCTACCTTCTACCCATCCCCTTCAGTCTGTTTCCCAGAGCCCATTGTGAGACTCTCCCGCTTACCTTCACCAAGACAATCCACCACAACATCCCCAGCCTGAGATAAACCTGACACGGAACCCAAACCGGATGAGCGCGTGCGCCATTGTGCATACATTTATTTTGTCCCCCTACACCAAACACGATCACAACATGCAGGTTAAAATATTTTAAAAAACGAAAAGCATTAATCATTTATGGCAATTTAGCTAGTTAGCTTGCACTTGCTAGCTAATTTATCCTATTTAGCTAGTTTGCTGTTGCTAGCTAATTTGTCCTGGTATATAAACATTATTTTACCTGAAATACACAAGGTCCTCAACTCCAACAATTAATCCACACATAAAACGGTCAACCGAATCGTTTCTAGTCATCTCTCCTCCTTCCAAGCTTTTCATCTTTTGAACTTATATGGTGATTGGCATCTACACTTTCATAATATTACCATGACGACCGGCAACTCAGTTCGTCTTTCAATCACCCACGTGGGTATAACAAATGAGGAGATGGCACGTGGGTCCCTGCTTCTATAAACCAATGAGGAGATGGGAGAGGCAGGACTTGCAGCGCGATCTGCGTCAGAAATAAAGGACTTCTATTTTAGCCCTTGGCAACGCAGACGCTCGTTAACGTTTGGGTGCAATGATTGAATAACATAGATTTATACATTTATTTAGCAAAAGTATTTTGGTGTAGTCAGGGTATAAGACTTACTCATAAGTGTTTATATCATGTTTTTCTTGAACAGAAGGTAGTTTCACAATCTCTAACATGATATGCGTAGCCTGTAGGTACCCAACACTCCTTGTGTAAAAGTGCATACATTCATGTTACGGCAAATTGTCCGTTATAGTTATTTTATTTTTACATCGGAGGATCAGAAAACTTTACATTATGTTTCAAGTTATAACAACATGTTATGAGTCCTTCAGTTTAATACAGTGTTTATAAAGCGTTTTTATATGTAATTTGCGCTATTGGCGCCATTTTCTCTTTCTGACAAAGGTTAGGAATAAAAAGTCCCTTAGCACTCAAAATCCTGATTGGTCGTTTATCCAGTAACACGTAAAGATCATAAGATGTTCTGCTGACTTGCCAATGGCATCTGTTTTCTATCTCCTGACCTCCTCAGGGCCATTCAGAGTCGTAAAGTGAGATCCGTTTATTGGCCTTGTGATAGGTTGAAAGGGGGCGCTGTCAATAACAGAACTGTTGTTAACAAAAGGGTTACATAGTTTAATAAAACAACAAAAATACTTGAATTCAGCCACAGAACAGATTGCATGATTCCCCCAACCCAACCCAGTGGTCACCAACCTTTTTTGAGTCGAGATCAAATCGAGTCAAGATTTTAAAAAAAAAACATTTTTAACATTAACCTAGTAAAAACAGTTCTGTAGAAATAACGTTTGTGCAGTAGGCCTAATACATTGGCTATATGCCAATATTGTTATTCTCAGACCATATTATATTTCAAAACTCGAGTTTTGATAACAAAATAGATCAGTTTGTGTAACACTTGCGAGGCACAGCTGGCAATTTTACTGGACTGGTGATACCTGCATCTGATGGTCATGTTGCTTTCAAGATAACTGGGAACTTGGTTAGAGTTTACGAGTTGTATAACCGTTCAAAATTATTTTTCCCAGTCTAATCCAGTTCCCAGTTGTCTTGAATGCACTGAAGTCGGAAGTCAAAGATTTCAGAGTTCCCAGTTTTTTTTTTTTACACGGCGTTAGAATCAGTGGAGGGAGAGAGCAGCAGAGGGGTCCACCTCTCACAGTCTCTACTCTCTCCTTCCTTTCCTCCGGTGAGACTGACCAGAGAGAGAGGACACAGTCTTCCACCTGATGGTGAAACTCGAGTCGCACACAACGGGCTGCTAATAATAATAAAAATGCAGGCGATCGATACACTTGGCTACTCATTCACTGCAGCTGCAACGCAAGTGGACGTAGAAAGAAGCGCATTTTATGTTTTGTAGTAGTGTTGAATACTGATTTACCGCCCCATGTTCCCCCACCTTCTCCAGACCAGACTGATTTACCGCCCCATGTTCCCCCACCCTCTCCAGACCAGACTGATTTACCGCCCCATGTTCCCCCACCCTCTCCAGACCAGACTGATTTACTGCCCCATGTTCCCACACCCTCTCCAGACTGAATTTCCATATACACATGCAGACCGAGGAGGAAGTTGCAATAGGCCCGTGCAACCCAAGTTTTGATATCAGCACAAACAGAAACCATCTTAAACCTAATCCTATAGCTTCATGTCCACATACTGGTTCAACCCTAACTTCATGTCCCCATCCTGGTTCAACCCTAACCCCTGCCTCAACCCTAACCCTATCTTCATGTCTCCATCCTGGTTCAAACCTAACCCCAGCCTCAACCCTAACCCTATCTTCATGTCCACATACTGGTTCAACCCTAATGTTAGCAATTTATGTTATTCTTGAATAACACAAACTCCAAAGCAAATCAGGGGGAGACGAATGGGTTTATTCAGTGAGGACAAATCAAGGTGTTATGCTGGGAGGTAGATGTTCAGTCTCCCCTGTCCTCAGATTTTCCCCAGAACAAAGGAACAGGATGCCATTTATAACCCCCATCCTAGCCTGGGGTTGACCAATCAGAAGTCCTTGCAGGACAACTGAGCCAATAACCAAATAACAAGTTTCCTGCCCCCGGCTCAATGCACAGAACGTAGCTGTCAAGACTGACATCCCACAGATGTTGAACTGAAAACCAACTCCTTTTGATCGTTAATCCTAGTTCTCTCGTCCTCTGCGTTGTGTATTTATCTTAAAAATATTCTTATACTAACATTAACCACAAATTCCTTTTTGAATTTTTTACTTCTGTGTCAAAGCCTTTTGAAAGGCAAATGTGCAGACAGTCTGTCTGCATGTCCTATTTCTTCCTAGAAACCAGCCCAAATGTCAGTATCTCATACCTGGAAACACAGTGGTTAAAAGTCTGTCTCAGCGTGTGGCTGTGTGGTGCTCTATACAACTGCCTTTCAAAGAACACCTGACTAAAGGAAGAAACAGCATGTGTCTTTGTCCTAAATGGCACCCTATCCCCTATATAATGCACTACTTCTGACCAAGGCCCATAGGGCTCCAGTGCACTACAGCGTGAATAGGGGGCCATTTGGGATGCAAGCCTGTGTCATGGGTACTGGTGTGGTGAATACAATATGAAACAGTGCTGTGTACTAATGGAAACACTTAGACTGGTTTATTGCAGCAGTAGTCCCATTGAGGACTGCGGACCGCATGGAGACAAGTTATATCTAATCTAACTGAGTCAAAGAGTGCGTCTCAAATGGAACCTGTTCAATATAGTGCTGTACTTTTGACCTCAGCCCTATGGGCCAATAAAGTTGAATGGATGATTTATTCATTGAGTTTCTGAGGGAGCTTGTTAGGGATAGGCTGTGCTTGTATTGCTAAGAGACTTGCGTGCGCACACACAGATACACAGGCACACACACAAACTATTGCTGCACCTTTCACAAGGGGACAAAAACCACAATGGACTCGTAACTAAGGTCTCAAACCACCCCTGTTTTTCTTCTTTTTACATCTACCTCCGCTTCATCCCCCTCATATATACGTTTGCTGTCACTGTTTCACTCACTCGTTTTCTCTCAATTTCTCTCTCCATCCCATCCCCTCTCAATCTCTCTCCGTCTCTCTCTCTCTCTAGGCTGGACTCTCAATCATCGGGGAGGCCGACAGTTTCGAGGGTTTCATCTCACACCTGAGGAACAAACTACATTCCACCACAGGAAGTGAGCCAGGTGTGTCCGTCCCTCAAATGTTTCTGATAGAGGATGAGCAACACCTGAAGAACATCCTCCTTGATCCTGAACTCCCCTCCAGGGTTGAACTTCCTGGTGGTGCCATTATCCAAGACTGGCAGGCCTTACAACCAATCGAAGGCAATCTTGAGATTTTAGCAAGGCGAAACCTCACCTGGTTGGCCGACAAGCCGGAAAGACCTGCCTTCCTCAGCTTTTACACTCCACCTTATCCAATCCCATACAAGGGAGGATCGCTGAGATTCAATATCGATATGTTTGGAACTGATCTAGTTTCAGCAAAGAGGGCACTTGCCGGCCATTTCGAGAAAGTGAGGGAGAGGAGGGAGGTGAAGGGGAAGGTGTTGGTTCATGTGTATCTGAATAAGTCGCTATGGGAGGGGATGAGGGAGTTCTGTGAGGGATATACAGGGGTAACGAGGTGTAGAGAGTACTGGGAACAACTGTTTCTGGAGAGAGGGATGTGAGGAGATGGGGAGAGCAAAAGAGAGGCCAGTGAGAGTGCGCAAATTAGACTTAGAGAAGGGTTTTCCACATTATCTTGCTTTTATTATTTGAATCAGCTGTATAGTGCTAGGGAAAAAACTAAACATACCCCCCTGGGGGAGGGTTAACCATGTAATCAATATACATTATATATCATACAGTATCTAACATACTTTTTATATTGATTTGATTGATTGGAACAAAGCCAGCCAGAAGTTAATATGATTTTTTTTTTTTTTTTTTTTTTGTACGATTGTGATGATGCAAGAATTTATAATGGGACATTACAGGAATAAATGTTTTCTTATTAAATCATTATACATTTTTGTAAAGACAAGTCTATCAAATCACTGATTCATCATGACTGTGAAATGCAAATCAGTATCAATAAGAATAAATGAATAGAATGTCGCTGATCATTCTCTCTCTCTCATTACTGTATCCATTTATAACTGAAGCAGGTGGAGCTAAAAAGGGGGGGAAATGACAGAGCTAATTGTCTGCATCATTTCCAATCGCGTGTGCGCGCTGCATGGAAAACATGCTTGAAAGCACTTCTATGAATCCCGGTTGCTGTCTAATTGATACAGTATGTCTGTTATTCAGTACTTTTAGGTGATTCAGATCATTGAACTCAATGAAGACTGACGCTGTCGTGCTACTGTACAAAACATGGTTACTGACTCACTCCATCTCACAGAGAAAAGAGCTGGGTATTGTGGCTCCAGTAAACTCAATGACCTTTCTCTGTGAGACAATGAATACATGGTTCCTGACTCTTTATCTTATAGTACAATTGTATCCAGTGACTTTAGTTTATGATACATCATCAGCCAGTAACTGTAGCATCTCAACATGTGTGAAATCATAATTGACGTCACACCAGACCAGTATTTTGCTACACAAGCGTTTCGCTCCGCTCGCAATAACGTTTGATTTGATTTGAGATGTACTGTACAGTACCTGTATATCTTAATGGCAGTTGATATCTGAAAGTTATCAATGATACAGGCTGGTGTGAAGTATATATCGTAGTTAAAAGGTCCTTGGTTGGAGGACAGAGCTTTCAGCTTTTAGGTGTCTTGTCTGTTCAGTCACACTCCATTCCCTCCGTCTCAACCAGGGTAAAACGTGTGTGTGTTGAGTGCTTGTTCCTGAATACTAAAACATTTTACATCTGTATTTACCTAATTAGAATGACTAATTGGATCCCAAAGAGAATTAAAGAACATTACTATCCAAAACAGCTCTGTGAGTAACATAGCTTTCATACATTTAGTTGCATTGTTGTTCAATTAGGCGCCACCAAAGTACTGTAGCTCTCAATGGGCTGTGTGGTGTTTTCAAGTGGTTTTATTTGGAACAAAATAAAGTACTGGCAGGGGCAACGTAAACAGTAGCCACGGATAAAACAGTATATAAGGAAAGGAGGAACACTAATATTAGATTTACCTATTCAATTATACCTGGTGTATTGTAAAAGCCTTGCTAAGGCAATATAGGAAATGAGAAAGCTTTACAATTTCTAATACATTATCTACAGAATAAGCTTGGTGTGTCCAATCCTCTACCTGCACATCTTTACTTATGACTATCGCTATCAAACTCTCACAGACAATACTGATACGGTTCTACGCAGGCAGCCCATTTCTGATCTTTTTTTCATTTGTTGGTCTTTTGACCGTCAGATCAGCTCTGAAAAAGATCTAATTTGAAAAGATCTGATGTGATTGATCAAAAGACTAATTCATGGACAAAAGGTCAGAATTGGGCTGCCTGTGTAAACACGGCAATAGATTCCATCCTCACATCCTCAATCACTGTCTGGTCCAAGGGCAAACTGCAAAGGATTGTCCGGTCTGCTGAGAGGGTTATCAGCTGCCACCTGCCCTCCGTTAAGGTCCTGCACGACTCTAGGGAAAGGTCAATGTGCAGGAAAGATCCTTGCTGTTCCATTCTACCCTGGCCTCCCCCTCTTCCAACGACTCCCCTCTGGCAAAATTGTTCAGGTCAATCACGACTAAACCCCCAGCTCTTTTGTTGTTGCTGACATTGAGGGAGAAGGAGAGAGTACAAGAGGGGACTGAGGACGCACCATTGTGGGGCCCCCGTGTTGAGAATCAGTGTCGAGGAGGTAACGTTGCCAGCCTTTACCGCCTGGGGGCAGCCCATCAGGAAGTCCAAGACCTAAGTTCAGTCCCAGGGCCGTGAGCTTCAAGGACACTGGTATTGAAGGCCGAGCTGTAGTCGATGAACAGCATCCTCACATATGCATTCCTTTTGTCCAGGTGGGTGAGGGCAGTGTGCAGAGTGGATCTGTCAGCGTGGTGGGCGAATTGGAGAGGTGGAAGGAGGTGATATTGCCTTTTTAATTTTATTTATTGAATATTCGAAACATGCAATATACTTGCGGTGAAGCCGCTCAACAACTACATCATACCAGTCATCCAACAGATTCCCATTCAGAGCGAGACACAGAAGCATCCAGGGTCAATGCCCTGCTCAAGGGCATGTTGACCGATCTACCATCAGGCCAAAAAACATGAGCCCGAACCCTCCAAGATCCCCCCCCACAGTTCCCCAATAGCTGTCCCTCAACCATTCGAGACCCCTCCCACAGCCCCCACCCAAGAAGAAAAATAAAAAATACAATGAATTCCATTCCCCACCCCCAAGAATCCCCCAATGCACCAACAACCAAAAGAATGAACTAAAAGAGAAAAAAAGGAAAAGACAGAAGAAAACAACAACGCAAGAAAATATAATCTTATGTATGATATACACACACATATTTATTGTCTGTCTGTGTATTCTGTTTATTGGGGCAGCACCATTTCTCAGAGTCAAATTCTTGTACATTCAGATGTATTTGGCGAATTTAGGTGATTCTAACCATTTTCTTCCCTCCCCCATCTGTTTTTATGAATGGACTGCAGTCCCCACCTCTAGTGGGCAGCAGAGTCAGTCAATAAAGCTGTCAGGGTGGTATTGGTGTGTGTGTGCGTTTGCGTGTGTGTGTGTGTGTGATGCGTGCGTGCGTGCATGTGTGTGTATGCATGCGCACGTGTGTGTGTGTGTGTGTGCGTGTGTGCGTGTGTGGGTGTGTGTGTCCTCTAGTGGGCAGCAGAGAGTCAGACAGTAATTTGTCAGGGCGGTATTGGTGTGGTGATGTTGCAGTGTAGTGAGTCATAGAAATAATAGCTGGTGGGGAGAGATAATTTAAGCTGCCAGAATGGATGGATGGAGGTAGGGTGGACGGGATGAAGGGGGCGTAGGAGTCGAGGGGGGAGTAATGAGAGGGTAAGGGTTTTCAACGGTAAAGTGAGACAGAAAGTAAGATGGGGTGGGGGGGAGTGAGGAAGGTAGGGAGGGAGGTATAGTGGAGTAATGAAAGAGAAAGGGAATAGTTTAAGATGGAGAGTGAGAGTGAAAGTAAGTGAGCAGAAGCAGGTTCTTCAGATTCATTCTTCTCGCCTTTCAGAGGGTTTATGGTGTAGCGTGTGCATGTAAAGGGGTAGCGGGAGGTGGGCTGATTTGTTTTTTTCTCTCTCTATCTATCTCTCTCTCTCTCTCTCTCATTTCTTTCTCAACTCTTCATATCTTCCTTTCTTTCGCTGTCTCCCCCTCTCTCTCGCTATCTCTCGCTCTCTTTTATTCTCAATTCTTCAACTCTTTCTCTCCATCTCCCTTTCTTTCTCTTCATCAACTCTCTGTCTTCTCTCCAATCTTCATTTATTCTCCCCTTATTCTCTCCGCTATAATTTTACATTGGTTTCGCACTTGACCCGGCAGTTTGAGAATGACGCATCCCTTAGATGGAGAGAGAAAGTGAGAGAGGAGGGGGGGATGGGGAGAGAAGGCGAGAGAGAGAGAGAGAGAGGGAGAGAGAGAGAGTCAGAGAGCGGGGGAGAGAGAGACAGGTCCTCAGCTAATCATGATACTTAGGATGGCGATGAACGTAATGACACACTTCCGTTGCTGCTCACACACTAACACACACATCACTCTCTGTGGCAAATTATCATCAATTTGGACGGCGAGGAAGCTCAAACACGCCTACTTTCACTCTCATATGATCTTCTCCTTATCTATCTTCTATCTCACACACACACACACACACACACACACACACACACACACACACACACACACACACACACACACACACACAAACAAACAAACAAACAAACACACACATTATCTTCTAGCTCCCATCCTCTCTCTGTGTCAACTCGCCCCAAAAACAGTTTAAAGTTTCTGGTGCACTAAAGTGGCTCTATGATGACTCGGAGTCTGTGTCCCAAATTCCATAGTGCACTACTTTTGATCATAAGGGTCCATCAGGCTCTGGTCAAAAGTAGTGCACGCTGAAGGAAAAAGGGCTCCATTTGGGATGCAGACGAAATGTATCACTTGTGTGCGTCATAGGAGATGAAAGGTGGAGGGCGATGAGAGGAGAAAAAAGAAGGGAAAAAAGGAGAGACAGGTTAGAGGAGAGATTTAAGGAGAGTAGGTATGGAGGGTGAGCAAGGTGAAATGTGCGTCACAGGAAGGGAGAGATGGATGGAGAAGAAGAAGATGGAGAGAACGCAGAGAGAAGGGTGAGGAGATTTGGGGTGAGGAGGGGTGATGGAGGCAAGAGTGGTCAAATTAAGGAGAGGAGAAAATGATAGAGAAAAGCGAGGGAGATTGAGAGAGAGAATGGTGAAAATGAAGAGGAGAAAGATGAGATTGAGGTGATAGAGGAGAGATGGAGAGGACAGCAGGGGAGGACAAACAGGTCAACACTTCCATTCAGAATCTACAGAACCAAGGTTATAGGACGGGAAAAAGAGTTTACCTTCAAATGTAACTCAGTTCACTTCACGTTTTTGTTTGGAAGGAAACAGCTGTGAGGTGGGGACACTTTCCCTTACACCCTTTCCCTGTGTAGACCAGGCCCTCTTTCCAACGCACAGTCAGTCAGAAGCCTAAAGTACCTGTCCTTGTTCTTTTGAGAGGTTAGACAGATGCTTCAACTGTGATTGTATAGATTTCCTATTAAATGTATTCTTTGCATTGATTCTGTATTCTATATCTCAATTTTCTTATTCTCTCGCTGCTCTCGGTTTTGCATTCTCATTCATTATTTTCCCTCTGACTTTTAAAGCCCTACAACGGGCTATTGTAGCTAGAGGTCGACCGATTAATGGGGCGATTAATTAGGGCCAATTTCAAGTTTTCATAACAATCGGTAATCAACACGGCCGATTATATTGCATTCCACGAGGAAACTGAGTGGCAGGCTGACCACCTGTTACACGAGTGCAGCAAGGAGCCAAGGTAAGTTGCTAGCAAGCATTAAACTTATCTTATAAAAAACAATCAATCTTCATATAATCACTAGTTAACTACACATGGTTGATATTACTAGGTTAACTAGCTGGTCCTGTGATGCATATAATCAATGCGGTGCCTGTTAATTTATCATCGAATCACAGCCTACTTCAACTTCGCCAAACGGGGGATGATTTAACAAAAGCGCATTCACGAAAAAAGCACAATTGTTGCACGAATGTACCTAACCATAAACATCAATGCCTTTCTTAAAATCAATACACAGACGTATATTTTTTTAAACCTGCATATTTAGTTAAAAGAAATTCATGTTAGCAGGCAATATTAAACTAGGGAAATTGTGTCACTTCTCTTGCGTTCATTGCACGCAGAGTCAGGGTATATGCAACAGTTTGGGCCGCCTGGCTTGTTGCAAACTAATTTGCCAGAATTTTACAGAATTCTGACATAACATTGAAGGTTGTGCAACGTAACAACAATATTTAGACTTAGGGTTGCTGCCGTTCGATAAAATATGTAACGGTTCCATATTTCACTGAAAGAATAAACGCTTTGTTTTCGAAATGATAGTTTCCGGATTTTACCATATTAAGGACCAACAGCTCATATTTCTGTGTTTATTATATTATAATTAAGTCTATGATTTGATAGAGCAGTCTGACTGAGCGGTGGTAGGCAGCAGCAGGCTTGTAAGCATGAATTCACAAGCATTAGTTTACTGAGTTTGCCAGCAGCTCTTTGCAATGCTTGCTTCACAGCGCAGTTTATGACTTCAAGCCTAACAACTCCTGAGATTAGGCTGGCAATACTAAAGTGCCGATTAGAACATCCAATAGTCAAAGGTGAAATACAAATGGTATAGAGAGAAATAGTCGACGTGTCATAATTTCTATAATAACTACAACCTAAAACTTTTTAACTGGGAATATTGAACCACCAGCTTTCATATGTTCTCATGTTCTGAGCAAGGAACTTAAACGTTAGCTTTTTTACATAGCACATGTTGCTCTTCTACTTTATTCTCCAACACTGTGTTTTTGAGCATGTTTCATTATTTATTTGAGACTAAAAAGATTTTATTTATGTTTTATAGTAAGTTAAAATACAAGTGTTCATTCTTCATTCAGTATTGTTGTAATTGTCATTATTACAAATATATATACAGTTGAAGTCGGAAGTTTACATACACTTAGGTTGGAGTCATTAAAACTCGTTTTTCAACCAATCCATAAAATTCTTGTTAACAAACTACAGTTTTGGCAAGTCAGTTAGGACATCTACTTTGTGCATGACACAAGTAATCTTTCCAACAATTATTTACAGATGGATTATTTTACTTATAACTCACTGTATCACAATTCCAGTGTGTCAGAAGTTTACATATACTAAGTTGACTGTGCCTTTAAACAGCTTGGAAAATTCCAGAAAATCATGTTATGGCTGTAGAGGCTTCTGATAGGCTAATTGACATAATTTGAGTCAATTGGAGGTATACCTGTGGATGTATTTCAAGGCCTACCTTCAAACTCAGTGCCTCTTTGCTTGACATCATGGGAAAATCAAAAGAAATCGACCTCAGAAAAGGCCTCAGAAAAAAATTGTAAACCTCCACAAGTCTGGTTCATCCTTGGGAGCAATTTCCAAACACCTGAAGGTACCACGTTCATCTGTACAAACAATAGTACGCAAGTATAAACACCATGGGACCACGCAGCCGTCATACCGCTCAAGAAGGAGACGCGTTTTGTCTCCTAGACATGATCGTATTTTGGAGCGAGAAGTGGAAATCAATCCCAGAACAACAGCAAAGGACCTTGTGAAGATGCTGGAGGAAACATATACAAAATTATCTATATCCACAGTAAAACGAGTACTATATCGACATAACCTGAAAGGCTGCTCAGCAAGGAAGAAGCCATTGCTTCAAAACCGCCATATAAAAGTCCGACTACGGTTTGCAACTGCACATGGGGACAAAGATCGTACTTTTTGGAGAAATGTCCTCTGGTCTGATGAAACAAAAATAGAACTGTTTGGCCATAATGACCATTGTTATGTTTGGAGGGAAAAGGGGGAGGCTTGCAAGCCGAAGAACGCCATCCCAACCGTGAAGCACGGGGGTGGCAGCATCATGTCATGGGGTGCTTTGCTGCAGGAGGGACTGGTGCACTTCACAAAATAGATGGTATCATGAGGAAGTGAAATTATTTGGATATATTGAAGCAACATCTCAAGACATCGTCAGGAAGTTAAAACTTGGTCGCAAATGGGTCTTCCAGATGGACAATGACCCCAAAGAATACTTCCAAAGTTGTTGCAAAATGGCTTAAGGACAGCAAAGTCAAGGTATTGGAGTGGCCATCACAAAGCCCTGACCTCAATCCTATAGAAAAGTTGTGGGCAGAACCAAAAAAGAGTGCGAGCAACAAGGCCTACAAACCTGACTCGGTTACACCAGCTCTGTCAGGAGGAATGGGCCAAAACTCACCCAACTTATTGTGGGAAGCTTGTGGAAGGCTACCCGAAACGTTTGACCAAAGTTAAACAATTTAAAGGCAATGCTACCAAATACTAATTGAGTGTATGTAAACTTCTGACCCACTGTGAAGGTGATGAAAGAAATGAACGTTGAAATAAATCACTCTCTCTACTATTGACATTTCACATTCTTAAAATATAGTGGTGATCCTAACTGACCTAAGAGAGGGAATTTTTACTAGGATTAAATGTCAGGAATTGTGAAAAACTGAGTTTTAATGTATTTTGGCTAAGGTGTATGTAAACTTCTGACTTCAACTGTATATGGATGCAAGCAAGGACTGACCATCCATTATATCGAAAGTATAGTTTTAACCATGTTTTGAGGTTAGATAGTGTTTGTTCACATTTACTTTGTTTATAAACATTGAAGTAAAAAAGCTTATATTTTGGGTTCCGATGGGGTAAGACAGTTGAACTAAGCTCATGAGGTATTTATAAGTTATATTCTTCAAGAATCAGGGTACTGTCACGCCCTGATCTTAGAGATCCATTTTATTCTCTAGGTTTGGTCAGATCAGGGTGTGACTCGGGTGGGAAAGTCGATGTTTTCTATTTCTTTGTTTTTTGCAGAGTGTGGTTCCCAATCAGAGGCAGCTGTCTTTCGTTGTCTCTGATTGGGGACCAATCAGAGGGTTTTGTGGGATCTTGCTTTCTGTTTAGTATTTCTGCCTGACAGAACTGTGCTCTTTTGTTTTTGTTCGAGTGGTTTTTAAAGATTTTTTATAAAATAAATCATGAACACTTTCCACGCTGCGCTTTGGTCCACTCTTCCTTCTCCCAACGAGAGCCGTTACAGGTACATATCATCAATTTATCATGAAGTCCAGTAATCGATGCAGGAACTGCAGATTGCCCCTTTCAATTGAATTGAATTGTTTCGGAAGAATTCTGAATTGGAACACCGACTGTTTTTCCATATGAAGAGTGCAGACTGATTGAACCAGATTGATTGAGTAGCCATGGGCAACAGCTGTGCACCCCTGGTCTGGCTCTGTTGCTGCTGTCACATCCACCATCATATTTTCCTTTTCTATTCCCCTTGAAAGTAAATAAACTCTGCATCTTCCTATCCCTTTCTCTCCCCCAGCTGGTGTGCATGCGTGCACTTGCTTGCAGGCAGGAAAAGAGTTGCTTTCGTGAACACGCTTTCCACTCAGTGGTTTTCAGTCTTATTCAATGGGTTCTAGAGTAAGGAGACAGGTGCAGGGAACTTATCCTACTTCAGTGCAAATCATTATTTTTTATATAGGCTGCTTAGTTTCCCACACGTAACAAAGGCAGGGTAATGACTCATAGCCGGGAGAGGATTTATGTTTATCTACATTATGTGCATCAAATGGTGATTTTCCCCAACTGGTGTTTATTCAAGTGTTTATTTAAAATAACCAGTCAACACGGGAATACCAGTACAGTGCATTCGGCAAGTATTCAGACCTCTTGACTTTTTCCACATTTTGTTACTGTACAGCCTTATACTAAAATTGATCAACTATGTTTTTCCCCCCCACTCAATTTACACACAGTATCCCATAATGACAAAAGCGAAAACAGGTTTTTAGACATTTTTGCAAATGTAATAAAAATGTAAAACAGAGACATACTTTTTTTTACATAAGTATTTAGACCCTTTGCAGTGAGACTCGAAATTGAGCTCAAGTGCATCCTGTTTCCAGTGATCATCCTTGAGATGTTTCTACAACTTGATTGAAGTGCACCTGTGGTAAATTCAATTGATTGGACATGATTTGGAAAAGGCACACACCTGTCTATATGAGGTCCCACAGTTGACAGTGCATGTCAGAGCAAAAACCAAGCCATGAGTTCGAAGGAATTTTCCGTAGAGCTCCGAGACAGGATTGTGTTGAGGCACAGATCTGGGGAAGGGTACCAAAAAATGTCTGCAGCATTGAAGTTCCCCAAGAACACAGTGGCCTCCATCATTCTAAAATGGAAGAAGTTAAGAACCACCAAGAAACAAGATTCTCTGGTCTGATGAAAACAAGATTGAACTCTTTGGCCTGAATGACAAGTGTCATGTCTGGAGGAAACCTGGCACCATCCCTATGGTGACGCATGGTTGTGGCAGCATCATGGAGCAAAATACAGAGATCCTTGATGAAAATCTGTTTCAGAGCGCTCAGGACCTCAAACTGGGGCAACGGTTCACCTGCCAACAGGACAACGACCCCAAGCACACAGCCAAGACACCGCAGGAGTGGCTCGAGGACAAGTCTCTGAATGTCTCTGAGTGGCCCACCCAGAGCCCTGATTTGAACCCGATCAAACATCTCTAGAGAGACCTGAAAATAGCTGTGCAGCGACGCTCCCCATCCAGCTTGAAAGGATCTGCAGTGAAGAATGGGAGAAACTCCCCAAATATAGGTGTGCTAAGCTTGTAGCATCATTGCTTTGTCATTATGGGGTGTTGTGTGTAGATTGATCAGGGGAAAAAACGATTTAATACATTTTAAAATCAGGCTGTAACGTAACAAAATGTGGAAAAAGTCAAGGGGTCTGAATACTTTCCGAATGCACTGTGTAGCCTTAGGGATAGGCGTCCCGCTACCGGGACAACTTACTGGAGGGCGTGCAATTCAAATAAATAATCATAAAAATGATGGATATTAAACATTTAGGGACATATAAGTGTGTTATATCGGCTGAACGCTTCAATTCTTGTTAATCTAACTGCACTGTCCGATTTACAGTAACTATTACAGCGAAACATGCCATGCGATTGTTTGAGGACAGCTCCCCACATCAAAATATTTTTCCACCGGCACAGGTTTCATACATTCACAAATAACAATTAAATATTTACTTACTTTTTGAAAATCTTCCTCTGATTTGTCATCCAAAGATTCCCAGCTATAACATGTAGTGTAGTTTTGTTAGATAAAATCCTTCTTTATATCCCAAAAAGTCTATGTAGTCATCGAATTTGAGTAATCCACTCGTTCAACATGCAGAGAAAGGAATCCGAAAATCTATCCCTAAACTTTCTTTCAACAAATCAAAATGCATTTCTATTGACTCCCCAGATACCCTAAAATGTAATCAAACTATAATATTTCTTACGGAAAGAAGTATGTTCAATAGTAATCCGATTTGAGCAGGTGTATCCTGTCTTCAATACCCCCAGCCGAGTATAAAGGTCTGCTTGAAGCTAGCCAGGCATAGGGAATCCCAGTCTTTAGTGAGACATGGTGTTAGTAACGGAGATGGAGAGCTAGTCTATGGGGAACAGGGATATCCTAAAGGCACCCAACCACATACAGTGCACAGACACTATTACACAGTGTCAAAGATTATGATTACTATGTTTGATGTACAGTTGCAAGATGACATGGGTTGTCCTGAACAGCATGAGTCTGTTTATTGTATTGTGAAGTCAATTTGCCGCAGACCACACATCTGAATGCACTCATTGCATTCTATGTACACCCAAATTACAATCTGCTTCTTTGAATTGCCGTATGAAAGCCTAGAACTGTAAAATCGTCTTATATTATTATTATTATTTTTTTTACCCAATTTCATGGTATCCAATTGTTTTTAGTAGCAACTATCTTGTCTCAAAAGAGCTGCAAAATCTGGACCCCTACAGCCGGGCTAGACAATCTGGACCCTCTCTTTCTAAAATTATTTGCCTAAATTATTGCAACCCCTATTACTAGCCTGTTCAACCTCTCGTTCCTATTGTCTGAGATTCCCAAAGATTGGAAAGTTGCCACATTCATCCCCCTTTCAAAGGGGAGACAGTCTAGACACAAACTGCTACAGACCTATATCTATTCTACCCTGCCTTTCTAAGGTCTTTGAAAGCCAAGTTAACAGATTCCCGACCTTTTCGAATCTCACCGTACCTTCTCCACTATGCAATTTGGTTTCAGAGCTGGTCATGGGTGCACCTCAGCCACGCTCAAGGTCCTAAACAATATCATAACTGCCATCGATAAGAGACATTACTGTGCAGCCGTATTCACCCGCACCTGCCTGCCCGTCCAGCATCACTACTCTGGACGGTTCTGACTTAGAATATGTGGACAACTACAAATACCTAGGTGTCTGGTTAGACTGTAAACTCCCCTTCCAGACTCACATTAAACATCTCCAATCCAAAATTAAATCTAGAATTGGCTTCCTATTTCGCAACAAAGCATTCTTCACTCATGCTGCCAAACATACCCTCGTAAAACTGACCATCCTACCGATCCTCGTCTTCGGTGATGTCATTTACACAATAGCCTCCAACACTCTACTCAGCAAATTGGATGCAGTCTATCACAGTGCCATCCGTTTTGTCACCAAAGCCCCATATTACTACCCACCACTGTGACCTGTATGCTCTTGTTGGCTGGCCCTCGCTTCATACTCGTCACCAAACCCACTGGCTCCAGGTCATCTACAAGTCTCTGCTAGGTAAAGCCACGCAGCTCCCTGGTCACTATAGCAGCACCCACCCGTAGCACGCGCTCCAGCAGGTATATTTCACTGGTCACCCCCAAGCCAATTCCTCCTTTGGCCGCCTCTCCTTCCAGTTCTCTGCTGCCAATGACTGGAACGAACTGCAAAAATCTGCTGGAGACTTACCTCCCTCACTAGCTTTAAGCACCAGCTGTCAGAGCAGCTCACAGGTCACTGCACCTGTACATAGCTCATCCAATCTACCTCATCCCCATACAGTATTTATGTATCTTGTTCCTTTGCACCCCAGTATCTCAACTTGCACATTCATCCTCTGCACATCCCACCATTCCAGTGTTTAATTGCTATATTGTAATTATTTTGCCACCATGGCCTATTTATTGCCTTACCTCTCTTATCCTACCTCATTTGCACATGCTGTATATAGATTTTCCTACTGTACTATTGATTGTATTTGTTTATTCCATATGTAACTCTGTGTTGTTGTATGTGTCGAACTGCTTTGCTTTATCTTGGCCAGGTCGCAGTTGCAAATGAGAACTTGTTCTCAACTAGCCTACCTGGTTAAATAAAGGTGAAATAATTGTTTTTTTTAAATAATCATCCAGCATACTCTACTCCACATCACCGGCGGACAGAGTTACAGCTCTCCTATGA